>NW_026099574.1:2269107-2347742 GCF_025091365.1 Daktulosphaira vitifoliae
ATATATTTTCTGAGATACATAACGATACCGATCACAGCATATTGTACACGTTGGTCAGCTACTTGCATTCGACTTCAATTGATTCTTTCAATATTCAACATTATCATCAGTCATTTCATTTAGCAGATAAGTATAATGTTTGTTCATTTATCTTTCTAAGACTCACTTGTATAATTTATTATTTGTTTATATCATCGCCTTAGTGGCATTAGTATTTTTACTCTATTTGTGTGTGCTACTACTAGGCTATAATATTCAAAATTTTTTGGTAACATGTTGCTATAGAAATGATTTCTAAAAAAATGATTGTTAATTTCTCCTGAATTAACAATGAATTTTTACAATTATAATCAAATTTTATAATACGTTATTGAGTAGATCTTTTTAACCACTTTTTTAGCTTGGATGTGAATCTGAGAAGATATTATTTTACTATGATGTATTGTTTTTTTATTGGTTATTTTAGTTAAAGTAAATCATTAAAATTAATTCAGTTCATATTTCAATTGTAGAATTTCCAATTCAATTTCTAATTTCCATTAGATATTTCTGTACAATTTCCTGAACAATTTCGGACATTATGTCGTCAATCTGATCTATTAAATACAATTCTGGTAAAATTATGGATACTTTAAAACAAATAATAATAAGTTATGTAGTCGGCGTACACTGTCTAATTTTTTTAACTAAGTCATTATACATTTTTAAAGAATAATAATTTAAAATATAAATAACTACTTCGAATGATGATTTCTAAATTTGGGTCACTTAAAATTTCACGTTTTATTGACTCCTTTAAGTAGGTTATTTCGTCAGCCATAGTTTCTTTTCCATTCTCGCGTTTTACTGGTACGCTACCATTTTTGAAAAAATATTGTCTTGAACGGATAAGTTCTGACGTTAAGTCTTGAATCTTATATTCTATAAAATGAGATATAGTAATAAACTACGGACTTGTTAAATGTGGTTCTGTAATTATATTTGCGAATAACTTTTTGTTGTTGACAATCAAGCTTTTTAGATAGGGTGAGAATTGTATAAGTAAATTAAACAAAGTAATATGCATATATTTTTTTTTTAAGTATAATTTTAAATTACGGTTTTACTTTAAAATCTTGAATCTCATCTGTGATGAAATATTATTTATAAAAAAAAATAAAAAAAAAAATAAAAAAAAAAATAAACACATCATGGTAAAATTAATACCTTCTCAGCTTCGCATCGAAGCTAAAAGATGTCGTTAAATAGAAAATGGTGCGAATATAATACTATTTTACAATATATTACATAATGCTTCATAATGTTTGTGTATTTCTATGGCTTCATAATGTTTTTGATTTTTTATGGCTTCTTAAATTTAAGCATTTCTATGGCTTCATAATGTTTTTGTATTTCTATGGCTTCTTAAATTTGAGCATTTCTACGGCTTCTTAATTTGAGCATTTCTACGGCTTCTTAATTTGAGCATTTCTACGACTTCTTAATTTGAGCAATTCTATGGCTTCTTAAATTTGAGCATTTCTACGGCTTCTTAATTTGAGCATTTCTACGGCTTCTTAATTTGAGCATTTCTACGACTTCTTAATTTGAGCAATTCTATGGCTTCTTAAATTTGAGCATTTCTACGGCTTCTTAATTTGAGCATTTCTACGGCTTCTTAATTTGAGCATTTCTACGACTTCTTAATTTGAGCAATTCTATGGCTTCTTAAATTTGAGCATTTCTACGGCTTCTTAATTTGAGCATTTCTACGGCTTCTTAATTTGAGCATTTCTACGACTTCTTAATTTGAGCAATTCTATNAACATTTCTATGGCTTCATAATGTTTTTGTATTATACAGAATGATCCATAAGTAAGAAAAAAAGTAAATTTCAATGAATAATGAGAATACAAATTTAATTCCTTACTTTTATCAATTAAGACTAAGGCTAGACATATAGTTAAATAAAGAAGACACAAAAAAGGTAGTTAAAAACATCCCTTTGTAAATTAATTAAGAGTAATACAAAAAAAATTTGCGATTTCTAATGCCGCTGATTATAACTAATATAACAAATAGAACCACAAGGAATTAAAATGAAGACATTAACTTTACTTTTAAAATATTTAACTATAAAATTAAAAATTATACGAAATATATAATACTCTTTTAAATGAATTAATTCATAATTATAATTATTTTATTATAAAATAATATACATTTTTTATTTATGAATTTTCTTTATGTCAGTATGTTTCAACTGAAAATATTTTATTAGTACAGTTCTAGATAAAATGCATGTAGTTTAAGATCAATTAGTTTAATAATCATACTACTTCATTGTGGAATTCATGTTTAAACAAAATTAAAATTAATAAATAAATATTTGTTTTATTTTTATAACTATAATTTAATACTATAAATAATTAATGAATAAAGTACAATTACTTTATTGAAACATTTTATAATGTCTATATAAGACTAATCATTTTTTTTACGTATGTACCACATTATGTATTTTGCAACAAAATACCTTGAAGTTGCGAATATAATTATGCAAATATTAAACCTATCCCTTGGTTTTTGTAGTTTAAATTGGATGGTTTAATTTAATACATTATTCACCTTGTTATTGTCAAAGTAAGTCGAACGACCGCTGTTTTGAAAGGGGTCCTGAGTTTTGTAGAAATTATTTAAGTTTCTGTAAGTATATGTGCATAAAACGTTTTTTCTTGTTATGCAAAAAAGAAATAATATGATCCTATAATTTTTCATTCGGTCATCGCTTCCATAAATCATTTTAACGTCGCTTACGGCGGTAAAAAGCTAGGGCCAGTTTCTATTACCCAAGATAAAAACTTTCCGTAAAATACATTTCACCATAGAAAATATGATAATATTCACTGAAATGTAAGAGAGATTTGTAAATTCTGAACAGACTTTGTATAATATTGCATCATGTTTAGAACACAAAACCAAATGAGGGCTGTTGACCCAACACAGCAAGAGATTGCTCTTTTTCTTATCCCCTCTTTATCCAACAATTTTTAAGGTATATAACGAGGTCGATTCTTTCAAGAAACTTGGCTTGTTTGTGCAACTGTTCGTTTTTATTTAATAATATAATCATATTAGAAATATGCCGTTATATTCTCGATGATACACACAAATTAAAATGGGTTCAAGAAAATCAATCAAAGGCCCAATTTATTTTTTCAGGTATATTATTTAGATTCAAAATATTGATATAATATTCAAAATTGAGCATGAAATAGTAAAATTATACCATGTTCAAAATCTGAAGTTAATAAACTCAAAAAAATATGTGGTAATAACAAAAAATTATACGAGTAACTTTTATTCGTAAGTAACATTTTTAACAGTCCAACCCTCCTCTCCATTGTTAATAATTTAAATTTAATCGCAATGAATTGAAATAACTAGGTATTTAACTATTGTTAGTTTACGTAGATAATTAATTTAAATAATATATAAATCAGAATCTAGATTAAATTATAAAAGTTCCGATAGGATAATCATCATCAGTAAACGATCACTATTACAAATTTTTAAAGTTTTTAGCTAAAAAATTGTGTAATCTAATCATAAAATGTTGTTGCTAGGTAATTTTTAAACAAAGAAAATACTAAATTAAGTCTTATTCCAAAAACACAAATTATAATACAAAATTCTTAACTGTACATTAACAGAAAAATTACAATTTTCGACATTGGATGATGAATTTAATTTTTGTGTTGGTTAATTATAAACATTTTTACATAAATAGTATAGACAATTTTTCGGAGAACAAGTCATTATTTATGATTGTAACACCAAAATCTAAATTGATAAAGAACTTTAAAATATGAAAAACGTATAACTGTAACTGTTCATTTAATGATGAAGTCATTCTACGACTAATGTTAGACAATTATGCATATTGATTTTTGAAGTTTTTATCTTATGTTTTTACAGTTATTTATTAAAGTAACGATATACTTATGAATAAAAATATTATGATTTATTAATAAATAAAAAAAAGTATAGAACATGATTTGATGAAAACTAAATCTTTAAGCAAATTTAGTGAAATTATAAAATATATATTCAGTATTTTAAATGTATCTCAGAAACATTTTAATGTGAAATTATAGACGATCTTTCTTACTAAACAATAATCGAGCAATAAGCACATTGTTGGGTACCGGTTTTTAGTCCGCAGGCAATCGGGTCGCGCCGATTCATCAAAAGTTGACGATCTGCATTCCCAGCAACCATTACATATAGTAACATGTGTATTTTACCATTTTAGATTTTACCGCTATGGTGTCTCGTATAATAATATTGTTCTATCGTCGATCGACCTTCATAAGTAAATCTAGTAATTAAACAAGTCTGAAAATTTAGTGTAGTGCGGACAGTGACCGATGTTATGTCCGCATTTTACCTACTTTTTTTATTCACTATTTATCCGATATTTAGCAAACTATAATTTAATTTTACAGTAGTTAATTTAGCTAGAATATGATAATTTCATACATTTGTACAAAATGTTGGAAAATGTCCAAGAACACCGACTCAGGTGAAAATGTTAGCAGATAAAATCATTAAATGAACTAAAGACGTCACAAGGTAAAAATGGAAAAATCCTCAGATTTCTATTTAGATAAATACTTAATATTACCAAAAAAATACACAACAAAACTGTTAATTGGACCAAATAATTGAACTATTACATAAGATAACAATGATTTATAAAATAAAGATCATTATTAAACACATTTACAATCAATAATAAAACCTTATTCGTCAAATTAATTATTTTATTTATTCATAATTAGGTCTTCAAGTTTTGTCCTCCAACTAACTGACTATAAGTGTCTCATTGCAATATCTATCAAAAGAAACCATACAATGATCATGTGGTTAAAGTCTTCCGGCCAAACACATATTATAAATTATGTGTCAAGGGTGTTGAATGCATCTTAACTGAGAAATAGATGCGTTTTCAATTATCTGTTAACAACATATTATAAACAATATTTCTAAATCATTCAAAATGACATTTTAAAACAGTTTGAAGGTTACTAAATAAAGAAAAAGATAGCTTTATCTTTGTTAAATTTTTACAAAATTTATTGGATCAAAAACAAAGGATAATACAGACAAGTACTTCTAAGCTACCTATAATTTTTTTTAATATAATATTATTTAAAATGAAATCAAAACTAAACTAATCAGTTTTAAAATAAATTTTATGAACAAATTAATGGCACAGCAATGAGAAATCTACTTTCATCATTTTTAGCAGAACTTTTCATGAGTACGTTCGAAACAAATTAAAAATATACTTATAGCGGTTTTACGAAAATTTGGATTGGGTATGTAGATAGAGTAATAGTTTAAGAAATTTATTAAGTAACCCTAAAGATAAAGTAAAAGAAGAGGGGAAATCGGACATTTGTAAAATATAACATGAAAGTTGTAATAAATGTTATGTAGGAAAAACAAAAAGAAACATAGTGGTCTGATTTAAAGAACACTTAAGAAGTTGGTAAATCTCCTCCAATGAAACATTTATTGCCATAGAATCACTTCGTTGAAGTCATAAAGCTAATTAAAAACGTAAATAACTACAAAGAACTTAATAAACGGGAGGCAATGAAACTTAAAAAAATAAGAAAAATTTAATTAATTGGAATTGTTTAAAAATTTATTAATAAACTTGTGTTATGTCTGAGTTAAATACATTTTTTATTTTTTATTTTAAATAATATTAGTCACAAGTGATCAATTTTTACTATAAATTAAATATTGATTTAATTTATATGGTTTCGTTATTTACAACTAGTTTAATATAAATTTAATTCAAATACTTTAATACTATGATTTTCTACTTAAAAATCAACAAATATTCTAAAAAAAAAGTCTATTATTTTAGTTTTTTCTTTTTGAAATAAACAGAAAATTTAAACATTAACTAATAAACGAGGTCTCAAAGAAAGCTAAATGTTAATTTTTTTAAAAAGCCGTTTTGATTTTATCTTCTTGTGTCACCAATTGTGTCCAGGAATGCGATATAAAAAATTATTCGGTTTTCTCTAAAGGCATATTCACAACTACGATATGTTTATTTACACATTATACAAAATCTGACAATGCACAAGAAGTAAACGCGAATTGCTATATGTTACAAGTAAACACACATGTTCTTAAATATATATATATATATATATATTATAAGATATCACTTAAGGCGAATTGTAGTAAGATCAGACTGGCTTCTGGTGGTAATGAATATTGTTAAAAGCCGCGCGGTCATCGGGGTCGATCGTGACACGCATCGGCCACGGGATCATCGACCCATAGAGAAGTCTGTTAGTGTAGCAAACGGACCAAGTGCTGCAAGGTTTATGCTATTTTTCCATTGCATTCGTATTATTTTTTATTAGACCTATAGAGATTTTTTTTATAATCAGGTGTATACGTGAAAACCGGCTCGATGCAGGTGCATTTGCCGCCTCCACCTAACATGGCACACAACAGACGTCCACGAGATACACGTACTACATGTATTATATACATTCCATTTTATAGAAATGTAATATTAAGTATAAGTATATTATCCTAAATATTTTATCTAAATACGTACCAATGACTCTCGTGTTTAACTTATCCAAGATAAAGATTTAATAAAAAATTCACTAATTTCCAAAATTAAAAAAATAAAGGTTTCATATTATTTTACATTAATATAGTAACTTTAAACAGATTTCTTTCAAGTAGATAAAATAATATTTCATTAAAAAACTTGTATATAGAGTGTTCAGCAATAAGGAAACGAGTTTCTATTGTTATCATTGTTTATAACAAGGAATTGTTTGTAACAATTGACCTGTTTCCTTATTTACTGAACATCCTGTATATTAAAAAAAAAAATGGTTACAGCGAAGTGAGAATATAATTAATACTTAGCATTTTAAACATCAAAAATAAAAAAAACATTCGATTATACTAGAGACAGAGCAGTGCAAGATTAATTTGTTCAAATCTTCATGCTAACGAACGACCAGATTATGATATAATATTTAATGTAATAAGGAAGTGACTACCGCAAATACATAGATAAAAAAATCTTTAAACGTTCAATGATTTTTATAAATATATGTATAATTATATAAATTACTGACTAAGATAAAAATATCTCGATGGACTGTACATACAATTTAAAACCCGAAGTGGTAAATTTTAAATGTCAATAATTTATTCGCTAGAATGAAGGATTAGTTAGCCGTTATTATAAATCATAAAATTATTTATGAAAAAATTAAGGTCAAGTAATAACGAAGGTAAAGGTTGAAATAAATTAATATACTTTTCTTTTTGTTCAATAAACTATTTATCTTTGAAGCAAAAATATGTAATTTTATAAGAAGCTAACTTTTTAGTTATTTTATGTTTACAAGTAATTGTGAATTATTGTAACCAAAATATTTAAAACCAACTCAACTTAAATAAAAAACAATTTTTTAGATAATCACCTTAAAACTACAGTTAAAATAAAACGTTGATAATATATACTTAATTTTCTCATATTCAGGTCATATTGAATAACTCACTGTCAAAGACCGAAGAACATAAGTAATGTGATACTTATAAAAACAATATAATATTGAAATATCATATTTTATGTAAACTAAGATAAAATTCATTACTTTCATAGTTAATTTACCTCTCAGAGTTATTCAAACGGAAACGAGTATTTCTTTATGCTTTTAATACAAGATTGTATTTTAAATATATAAGAGAAATAACATTTTATGGGTTCATTTTTGTGAGAAATTAAATATAGTTTTAAAAATATTATATCAGGTACAATTGCTATAGTTTAGTATTTTAATCAATTATCTATGGAAGTTTACTGAATGAGATTTAACAATCAAAGTAATAAGCTAAATTGATACCTAGATAAAAACTGGTATAAAATATATATTTAGGTAGTATATTAACTATACTTTAATTTCGTTAAAAAATACTTACTGTATATAATATATAATTATCCTACCCAATATTTATTATATTGTAACTTTTGATATTATTATTAGCTAACATTATTTAATATTAAACTTATATTCTACAAACATAAAATGAAATTATATACTACAAATTATTTAACCAATAAAACCAGCCAAACAATATCATTACTTTATGGATCTATTAACGATCTTGTTTACAAGTTTATTTAATATTTAATGAATATTAACTAAGCAGCAAATGAACAATGAAAAGTCACTTATATTACATTAAAACTTTGCATATTACGAATACACATGAAAAATCACACACACAAATATAAATACATGAAAATATAAGTAAATAAATAATACATTTTAATAAAAAATGAATTTTTATTTACTTTTAATATCCGAAACATTAGTATATTATACATTACATATCAATACTTCTTTTGGTAGTATTTGCATATTTTTGTGACAAACAGTTTTTAACATATTTAAGGTCTTATTTAGGTGACTGCATTTTCCTAAGTTTTTCCTATTTATTAAAAATACAGTTATATTTTTAAGAGGTTCATAAAATTATTGATTACACTCTGATGATATAGCTAAAACACACCTTTAATTTTTGAAGGTAGAATTCAAACCTTATAAAAATTGGTTACATCTAAAATTATTAGACACCCTTTAGACTTGTAAATATATATAAGTATAAGTGAACGCACACGATACCTGTAGTTTAATCTATGAAAATACACGATTTTACCATTAAATTTATAACAAATTTATTAATTCTACATTAACAAATACCAAACGTTTAAAAAAATACATTGAGTGATTCTTCATCTATTAAACATGATTAAATACTTTTAGTCCTTATTGATTTATAGATTATTTTTTTAAGTGTATTATTTTATGTTACATGCTATGTTCCAAAGAATGTTAAACCACAGCGATAATAAAGAAATATGTTATGTCTCAATAAGAAGTTTACATTTCATTTCATCAATTTTTAGTTATTATCTAAAATTTTAATGATATATTTAAAATAAAATTTAATTAATAACATTTTACAACATCAGAGTTTACCACAGACGAGAATATGAGTCAATCACACTAACGGTATAAAATGTTATATGTTTAAGATATATTTTTATTTCAAAATGAGGGGTGAACATTTTCTTATGTATAAATCCTGTCTCCGTAAATAAATCTAGTGTGTGCATTTATAAAAAAAAGTTTTTACGTTTTAAACACTAAAAATTTTAAAATTTACAATTTTTATATGGAACATTTAAAACGTTTCAAATAGTTAAAAAAAAAAATGTTTTTTCTATTCTAGTAAAAACATACAACATAGTTCTTATAAGTTATTTACATAAAAAATAATTTCTATAATGTAATTTTTATTCCATATCTATAAACATTTTTTGAAAAAAAAGAACCCCCGTAAATTATTTAAAAAAAGTAAGAATTCTAAATTTTGATATAAATAAATTTCCATTCTATTTATTGAAAAATAACAGAAATATATATATAAACTTCTTTATATTGTATTTATTTAAATTATTACATGTTAATTTTAAAAGGTTTACTTTAATAAAGGGTCCAAAGACGGGTTGAAAGTTTATTTAATTTTATATTGAAAATGCATGGCTAAAAAAGTTTTATTTATTTATTTTTCAATATTATTTTTAGACCAGTATAATATTTGGAAATATGTAGTCGAGTACATTGAACTAACAAAACATGATGACAGATGCATAGACATAGAATAGGTAATATCATCATAAAAAATATAAAAACTTAAAAGCAGTACGTTGTTCAAGTCGATATACAATACGAATTCACTCCAGGCGACTGTGAATGAATATTAGAAACAATTGGCCCGGATAAATAATAGTAATATTACAATAATTAATCACCGAAATACGTCAAACCTATTGTATGGTAATATTCATGGGGACTGTCGACGATTTGAGATCGCAATAATAATGTACATCAGCTGTCACCTTTAAGGATTTGCGTTGTACACACAGGAAGAACCAACAACGGTCAGGGGTCTTAATTTAAGCAAGTAAAAAAACAATTATAAAAATCAGGAAAAATGATCGAACAGTATGAGGAAATCGAACTATAATTAAAAAGTCATTTGTCGCTGCTAAAACGTCCTCGGTCAAAAGTGTAAATATAAATGAGTGTTTATGGGACCATACCAATACTATAACGATTTAATAATAAGACATTAGGGTCTAGTGTCTAGAGTTATAAACACTGTTTCATAAAGCGTGCGCAATCATTATCACTAATGTATAGTTAGTCAACTATAATATTATCTTGTTAATAAGATACAAATGGATAATACATGAATGCGTTAATAATAGTAGTTATATTATTAAAAATACATTGATGATTTTTTCTACCTATCATTTACCTCAATAATTACGGTTTTCGCAAACGAATTTAATAAATTCAAGTCACCAGCTATAGCAGCTTATCGTGGTCAATTTTTAACATAAAGAAAACGTAGTGGAGATAGAAAAGTAAATATATTTTTATAACAAATAAAGTATAAAACGGTTTGAATACTATACATGAAAGTCAGTTCACCATCCATTTTTACCTAATACAACTGTTGCATTACGCTAAATTTACTTACTAACTACTTGAAAAACTAAATTTGTTTTTAAAGCCAGTTATTTTAATTCTATTATGTCGAGTAATTAGTTACGTGTTTTTCTAGTCTATTCAATAAAGCACACAGTACTGTAAGAAACGAAAATGCCCCGAAAAAACCATTTGTTGGTTAATTAAAAAAAACAATACGTGTCATAAGTTTAAAAACACAAAACAAACAAATGATTCGCATAATATAGTCGTACTAAATATAATTACGAGTAGACCATTGGATCTATGCCAACGTCCGTTAATTTTGATACCGTAACCACAAACGCAATGTCATGATGTCATCATTGAAGTTCAAGGAAATCTAGTACGATTTACTCTCAGACAAGGCTAGATTGTTTAGGCCAATTAACCCAATATTTTTGTTAAATTCAAGTTCTGATAAACAAAGTAAGTACTGGAAGTTAAATTTTGATAAAATGTATAAAAATATTAAGAATTTTAAGTAATTGACGGATCTAGAGCAACAACTGGTTATCTCGACTTTTTTCGAAATTCATTTTAGCTGAAAAGGTATTGATTTTGAGCGTTTTTTCTCTGACCATGAAAATTCCCAGCTTTCACTGGACCGACTTTAATGCTCCATACAACAAAATAATCCAATTTTTATCTAGTCAAACCTATCAGCACAGTAAATTAAAAAATAAAAATTCCTACTATAAAAAATCACAAAAAATAGTATTTCTACAAACATTTTTTTGTGTATTTTTAAACTGATGTAACTTTTTTTTTAACACTGATCCATATAAAATTTTAATGCAGTTTTCTAAAGACAATAAGATTAATGTTTTGTGTTGTTTTCTGAAAAATCGATGAAAAACCTGAAATACAGAAATCATTTGAAAAAGACCATCCAAGCGTGTATTTTTTTTATTTGACTCGATATCTGAAAATATTCCTGAAGTCTGACTAATTTTATCCTTAATCAAATTAATTTTTTTGAAATGTATTACAACATTAAAAAAAAAAATTCCCGGCGATTGTTCTAACTATGTGAAATTAGCCGTCAAACAAAAACATAACATTATTTTCAATTAAGCAAATTATTTAAAACCCATTTAATTATTAAAATTAATATTTTATTTAATTCTTCTTCTTTTTCCTTGCCTTCATCCCAACTACTAGGGGTCGGCTACCCTTATCCTAAAATTTCACTTGACACGATCTCACACATCAGCCGTCTCCATATCATATTCAATAACATCCCTCCATCTCTTTTTTGGTCTTCCTCTACCTCTTTCTCCTTCAACATTCAACATTCATCACCATAACTGTTCTCACAGCTTTTGATTCCTCTTTCCTCATCATAGAAATTGTAAAATTAATTGCAAAAATAAAAATTATGAAATTTAATAGATCAAATTATCTTTTATGATAGTTAATCACTGTCAGATATCATCTATACTTTTACTTCCCAACTTTGCCGTAACCCCACTGAGCTAGTTTTTATTTATTTAAGAGAGAATAATTTTTTTAACAGTTTGGTGTGATCACTGAGCTTATCCACTCATCAAATATTAAATTACTAATTTAAATACTAATTAAATAATTAAATCTCAAAAAGAAACATGCCTAACATATACAGTTTAGTGTTAAATTTGTTTGGTTTTTTGTTTCTTGGAAATTTTGAAAAAATGAATAGTTGATTATTGCACTGGTCCCTCAATTGATAGTTTGATCTTTAAACCTCTTTCATTATTATACTTAGAGTTATAGTTTATCTTTTCATTCTAAATTGGAAAATAAATGAATGATTACACAAAAAGTAATCAACGGGAAAAAATTAATTCACTTTTTAATAATATAATTAAATTTTTTTATATATATTTTTGAAATGTATACAATAATTATCAAAATTAATTAAAACAATATTACTCTTAATTATTTTCGAAGCTTCTATTCATCACTAGAAAAAATAAAATTACGATCATTATGAATATAATTTATAAAACATTAACTGGACAAACTAATTATTTTGAGTGAATAGAGCTATTATTTAATCCAATTAAAAGAGTTTTTTATAACTAACGTGTAATTACTCGCAACAACTTGTCAAAAGCGACAATTGGGTGGATCAGTACCTATACATAGAATTTTCCGTGTTTTTTTATCGAAAACCGTAAAAGGTTACAACTATAATTAACTAATCAACAATCAACATATCATATGATGTTATGCATTTAAGTTCATAGTCATGTTTTACATGCAGTAATGTTTTGGTAAAATATCTACAGAAAATACGTTGATTTTCAAAACATGTACTAAAATTTGTATAGTATCAGAACCAATCAAAACAAATAAAAAAAAGTATAATAGAAAATATAATAACGCTCTACTTATATCACATAACCTTTTTTTATCTCATCAACGAAGGTGTTCTCTCGGGGATATATCCCAATTTAATAGCAGGATTGTGGGCTTAAATTATCAGTTTATAATAATAATACAATATTGTGTGTTAAAAACATGTGTTTAAACTAAACCCCAAAAAAATGTTATCAATTAATTATTTAAACAGAAATTGTTTGTAAAGGATATAAGACGTGCTTACACATGTGCAAATATCTGAGTTTTAATAATATTAATTAGAGCATAAATCATTAAATTGATTAAAAGATGTACGACGTAGCGTAGTAATTGATTTACACTCAGTTAAATATTGATTGTCTAGAGCAAAAAAGAAATACTTGCACTTCTATTTTCAATTCATATCAAATAACAATGTTCAAGAGCTCTATTTGAACATTTTTATTGCTACAAGAGTTTATGTCAATTCTAAATTTTTAAATACTATAAAATAGTGGAATTTCAAAATTGCATTGTTAACTTTGAGATACAAAAAAAAAAAAAATCAGTTTCTTATATTTATTCTATGCTTTAACTCATTTTCGCAGACAAATTCACCTCTTTTGTACACTAAACCATCGTCGTAATACATATAACAGAGATTAATATATAAATTAAAAATAGTAAATTAATATACACGTGTGTAATAATAATAAGGTTTTAACGAGTATTAACGAGCATATTAGTACATATCCGAGAGTTAAGATTGATTATTTTGCTATGACCAATACCATGTTAAGGAAAATCAAACAAGTCACATCGAGAAGTTATTAGCAACACCGTTGAGTATTCACACCGGTAAGACCGGTAAAGCAAATAATATAGAGGGTGGAGGTAACCGGCTCCATCGGTTCATTGTTCTTCAGATTCCACAGTCTAGTTAGACGTCTAGCACACTGTTTTCTGGTGGATGACCATCATAAGCCAATGATTTTTCCGAACAGAAAATAAAGATATATCAATGCAACTTCTATGTTTAGAGGACTATTGTAAGTTTATAATTCGTTCCCGTGTACCATGTTTCAAGCATAGACGTGTCTCCGTTTATGGCTAAATCATGTTTACCGTACATTATATAACAATATGTGCTCATTGAAGATCAACTAGATGTTTCGTTAGAACAAAGGAGTCGTCACAGGACAGTAGAAATATAATTAAAAATATATAAAATACAATGGCGGTAATACGTTTCTTGAGGCTCGAGAGCACAATTTTTATTTTTTGATACTGCGTATTTATAATAAGAGTCCCCCGAAGGTATAAGATTGGTGACAAGGTGAAAATACTTTTTCCATAATTAAATAGGTTCTTTTAAATATCACGTGAATTTTTTAGTGGTGTCTAAAATATTGAAGCATTATCGACCAAGAATAAAAAATGTTTTATATGAAGAATGTGATAGTTCAGATTTTGGTTAAAAAATAAAATCACTAAAAAAAAGATCTTGTTTTTTTAAACTATAGCACTTCAACTACATTGTGTTCACGAACACAATATACAATATTCATCGTAGATAATAAACAAACAATTCAATCTTGTTATCTTTTAATTAATATAATTCAACTTTTGATTAATGTATTAAATCTTTAGTCTTAGAAAAAAGGATCTCACATTCTTTTTCCATTTTGTTTTTTACATAAAAATATAAGTTGAAGTTTTTGAAAATATTCATCAGAGCAGCAAAATAAATAAGAATTTTTTTATAATGTAAAGGTATTTTCAAACTCTCAAGTCCTGAAAATCGATTAAGTTTACTAAAAATCGTATTACTCAGAAGCATTGAAATATTAAAGACTTGTAATATAAGTTTTATATGATAGTTTATACTATTCAATATGCTAATTAGTTTTTTGTATAAACTGTAATGTGTATTTTGCTTGTGAACAAATCAGATTTATTGGAAAGTGCTAAAATAGTAAATGAATAATGTGACTGCGCGAATATTTGTAAACGTCAACCCGGATATAATACTCGCAAATAATGTCGCTACCTAAACTCTTTTGTTGGTCAGAGATACATCATTGAAGATTGTTAACAAAATCTGCGGTGACCGGAAAGTTTCATAATTATATACGTCCTTATACCTCGCAGCGTGACTATTAAGGCCAGAACGTATTGCATTTCAAAGTAAGCTCGCGCAGTTATTAAATCACAATTCGTTTTTTAATTAAAAATGATTATTAAATTTTGGGCCTCATTAAGAAGAAGATTTCTCATTTAGACGAACATGTTACCTAATTCGCTGTACATCATATTGTTTTGTTTTTTATTTTATATCAATATTTTTAAGTATAGTTTAAAAACCAAGTCTATTGTATTTAAAGGTAATGTCTATTCCAGTGATTATTTAAAGAATATATAATTAGACTTTTCAGAGATTATTTAAACTAACAAGTTAACATTTATGTCATCTAGTACTTTTAATATATAAAAAAACTAAGAAACAACTTAATTGGTTTGAAGGCTTTTTTTCTGCTTATTAGTTTTTTTAACGTATCAATATTACAAATGGTCACACAAATGTTGCTCGGTCAATATTTTTAGAATATCATGTTCCTAATTCTACTATACGATGAGAAAAAAAACATTCAAATTTTAATACAACTTTAAATTATTCAGATATTTATTATTTTAATAATTTATAATTTACTGAACGCTACACGAAGCTTTGTCTACAATATATACTGTTCTCAATAAGTTATTTAATACTTATAAGTGATAAAAGTGGACTATATATCTTAATAATAGATAAAATACAAATTTATCAGGGATGTAAAAATAACTAAGCAATCCATGAAATGTTTGTATATTTATTACCATTTATAATTTTTGACGAATAGAATAATATTATTTACACAATGACTTTCAATAATATGGCTATTTATCATCACGTATTAAATTTCCGCAATCTGGCTTAAAAATTGGGTCAAGATATACCAAAATAAAACATAGTCGGTAAGTTCCGTATTTCCGACTAACTTGGCAAACTTCTTACGTAGAGGTCAAGTTCAACAAGTTTTATCAAAAAACTGGTAATCAACCTGTGAGTATATTTACACATACACAACGAACGCTTAAATCATTAGCGCAGTGAATCCTGAAGGCTGAAGATAACATCGTTTCGTAATCATTGTTGTATTGTATGATTAGTGATTTAGAGGAAACGCACAATCAAAGCAATTTTTTTTTCGCGTTTAGGTTATTTTTCGTGTTGGAGATCAACCGTAAATAATGTACTTCTTCAAGGCTTGAGGTACATTTCAAACGATAATAAGTATCTATGACTACATAAATCGTGAAACAGCTATAAATGTCTATAGAATTAAACACGATACAAATTTGTTGTTTAAAGAATTTGACAGACTCCATATAGTGTGGTTTAATTTTATTGATAAATTATCCAGTTTGTTATTTTTTAAGTATCGGCACGTGATTTTGTATATCCTGGTGCACATAAGTCATTTTAAAATAGAATCATAAGAGAAAGTCAACTACTAAAAAAACTAAAACAAAATAGCTTTTGAATGCAAAATATTTTTTTTTGTATTTAAAATGTCTTATGACATTGAATTACAATTTGAGGATAAAATAGAAATCCATTATTTAACGTATGAAAAATTCTATTCATTGATAAAATATAGTAGCTTTGCGAAATTTTTACAATACCTAAGTTAAACTATAACTTTTGTAAGTTGAGTTTTCATCGTTTCATTGATATTATCTTCCCGAAATAAAAATATCTTAAATGGTATGCATTAATATATTTTAATATAAATATATTTTTTTCATAAAAATTTACTCTGCTTAATTTAAAAGTAATATAAAAAAGAACAATACATACGTCTCGACTTGTATAATTAACATTAAATACATTTCACAAAGGATCATTTCATTAATAATAATAAAATATATTTAATTGTACAATATAATGATACATCAGACCATTAAATAATAGTACTGTATCTAGCTATTGATATTATTGCCCTATAATAATTTTAATGAAAAAATTTTAAGTCGTTTATTTTATCATAATGTTAGTATAGGGCAAACCAAAAACAATTTCACATCATTCTATAAACAGGGATTGGTGTATTTATGGTGATAATTTTAAATAATTAATCGTAGGGCTTATTTAACACATAGCAAAAATGAATTGGGTGTTTAATGAATTTAGGAAACTTGATCGTTAAATGTAAAAGCTTGGAAACATTAATAAGCAAAAGTAGAAGTATTCCCAAGAGCAAAAAGTTGGACGTATATATAAAGTTTTAGATGAAAACTTGAGAATTAAGTTTAGATAACGTTGTCATTTTGAACTTTTGATGTTCTATGTAACTTGTGTTAGGGTTTGAACATAGATTTAGTTAAGAATATTTCGGATTATCAAGAGGTTAAAAATGGAAATTAAAAATCAATAAACAACATATTGTGAACATAAAACGTTAAAAATTGAAGATAAATAATCAAAAGAAGAAAAAAGTGAAATACTACAAAAACTATATTTGTTAAAAAAATTCACATAAAATTAAAAAAAAGGACAAAAATTCTTTATTAATTCAATTGCAATTTTTTTATTAAACAAAAAAAATTGTTAGATACTTATTAAATATTTTTTTAAGTGTATAAAAAAAACCATTTAAAACTAAGACAATATCATTATGATAATTTTCAATAGGACATCTTAAAACGTTTGTATTATTTTTTTTATAGAAAAAAATGTTTATAAAAAAAATTTATTTTAAAAATATATGTTCGTTTTATTTCTTCGCGGAATCCCAGTTAAAAAAAAAAGTGATTCATATTTCTAACTGAAAAATTCTATTTCTTAGTCAAAATAAAGATAATTCTTAAGGATTATGTCGAGTCACACATTGTAAAATAAACGAATTATTTGTATTATCAACAGGAAAATACTTTTCGTTAAGTTTGATATGGAAATAAATTATACTAATAAATTCTAGACTACATTATTCTAACTATTTAGGAGAAGTAGATTTTATTCGTATGTTACTTTGAACGATTTGTAATTAGATTTGTTGCTTTAATCCTCACAATTCATTATCTCATGCTATTCTTAGCAAATACACGAAATTAACAGCATCTTGCGATCTAAATATAGATCGAACCAGTCAGTAGTATACATGCAGTGATCCCGTTACGTTTAAATTTGATTTTTTTTATACATATTAATTTTGACCTTTCAAGCAAATTTAATAGGTTCACATCCGACAAAACCAGTTTTGCACGTTCTTTACAGATTATAGATAACTAACTATGGTTGCACATATATAGAATATTTCACAGTAATAATAAAACGTAGCAGGAATTGTATTATTATACGTATTATCTACAGGTATGTTCCATTTTGGTATGACTACAAGAAGAAAACTGAACATGACAATATTATATTTCTGAATAGTGTCGTTTTATGATAATAATAATAAAACAATGTAATATTATAGAAGCCATAGCGACTAAAACAAATAAAAGTAATTATAACAATGCGTTTGGTTTGTAAAAAGTCAGTAAAAAAAGTCAGAGTAATCACTCGCAAAAAAAAAAAAAATAAACATTGTAGTAGGTTTCTCTATCATAATGCAGTGCTAAATTACTATCAGTCATACATTGACATAAGCTTAAATGCTGTATTAATAAAATATTTTTCATTAAGATTATTTTTATTCCAAGAAGTAATTTTCATTTTTTTGGGATATAAATATTTTCATCAATACGTTGATAAAAAGTCTTCCTAATAAGAGAACTTTTAAACGATGACGAGAGACTGTAATTTTTATAAAAGATCAATATTTGTAAAACCTGAACTGTATGAATACCAACTAGATGAGAATCGATGGAACGACCACTGCACGTAAAAGATAACAAGTGGTATCCAAAAAAAAGGGTTAACAAAAAATAATAGAGTAAACATTTTGTAAAGATGTTGAAAACGATTGGCAAGAACTAACTGGCTTAAAGGCATGCAGTTTGAAAAAAATATCACGCCTATTATACCAACAAAAGGTAGTGAAGATACTCGAAACACTGATGGGATCGTACGATAAAAAAGATTTAATGGACGGTTGTAAAATGTTGGTATCCAAATTAATTATCTTCAATGCGATTATGCGCCTAACTACGAAGAACAGGTAAAATAAAAACCCAATTATTTAACAAAAAGATAATCTTTTATTATTTGCTAAAACTCTCATATAGATAGATGATGAAACATAATATATTGATTATTTTATAAACATTAAATGACGGTAAATTAAATATAATATATACAATTGAAAATAACTTAGAAAAAATTATCCAAATAAATAGAAAAGACAAATGTAGGAAAAAGCTGAAAAAATATTTATATGCCAGTCAGTTTTTAAAATGATATTATCAAAACGAGTTTTAGTGAGTTCATTTCACAGCTAAAGAATTTTATCATTTTTGCGCACTAAATAAATAATATTTTAATCTATGGCATTCGGTGCTATTGAAATAATTATATCTATATTAAGTACTTTTAGAAATTCTAACTTTATCGGACGTAATTTAAAAATTAATAATTCTTTATCATCTTAGAAAAATTTGTTGGTGATTTGGCAATTAATTTCTAAATGGTAAAGACAATAAATCACACATGGTGAAAGACCAAAAATCAATACACAGTTAAAAACTACTGAATTCGGATTTCTTCAACTTCTAATTGAAATAAATTAAAATAGATTGCATATATTGCAATTGAACCATTAATGGATATTAGGTATAAAAATAAATAAAAAATTTTTCATAAAATCAGTCAACTAAATTACTCAATTATTATAAGTGGTATAATCTAGAGACGTATTTATGAAGGGGCACCAAATTCATGCGATACGATACAATACTTTTNTGTAAGGGGCACCAAATTCATGCGATACGATACAATACTTTTTACTGAAAATGGTAATTTATAAAAGATGAATATCTACTATATTGTTACTATACATAAAATCATATAAAAATTTCTTTAGCTCTCCGCCTCACTAAAATAAGAATTAATTAAATATGCGCCAGGTTCAGTTAAATGCATTCCAAAGAAAAGTTATTCCAATACAATACGAAAAATTTCACAATAGTACGAGCTTTTAAAATAGTATTTAGATCTTTTTCATATTAAAATGTACAAACAAAAAAATATGATGTTTACTAATGTTTCAGATTCTATAATTCGAAAAATATAACTTACAATAACTTGCCTAAATAAAATCAATATGAAATGCACTGAAAAAAATATCATTGGTAGTATAAAAAAAGATTGTCTTGTTAGCACTCAGCAATAGTTAAATTGTTGAACGGTGAATTGTTTTCCCTATTAACAAGTATAAGGTTAAATAGAATATTATAAGATTTAATTAAAAAACAAAATAATTATTAGTGCATATACTTGCTCGAATATAGTTTTTAAAAGCGAAAATTTTCAAACAAAATAAGAAAGAAATATACTTAACTTTTTGTTTGCCATAAAAATTGACATCTCCAGGAAAATTTAGATTAATGTTATATCACTGTTACGTGCCTTATGTTTACTTTGATAAACATTGTTTTAATGTTTACTTGTAATTCAATTATTTTATCGTTAAACTCAAGGTACTGGTCATGGTATTGCACATCAAAATTGTCACTAAAGACCAATTTGTGTTTTAAGTCTACATATTTCTAGAAACTTATAAAGTGAAACATTTAAAATATCAATGTTTTGTTAAAATCATTTTAATCATAACATGATATTTAATCAAAATTATTTACTTCGATTTAATGATTCCATTAAAATATTATATTGGTTTCTGTTTAAAATGTGTAATGTTGATTTTTTAAGGGTAATATCATTTTTATTTAGACATTTTTATTAAGTTTTGTCAAAAAACTAGAATAATGGGAATCCGGCATAGTGGAGATATTTTCTTGGAGGTACGTCACTGGTAATTTATAAAAGTTCATCGAGCTTTTTATTATGGTTTTAATAGTGATAATGTTCATATTATTTACGATTTATAATATATTATTGTTTAATAAGTATTATAAAAATGAAATTTCGTCCAGGTTGACGCCATAATAATATTTATACACATGAAATAGGATAGATATTTATGCAAAAGAATTTTGACTTAAATAGAGTATTTTCTTATCTAATAATTAATCATTTAAAGATATATACCATTAAGGAATGTGCAAAATAATTTGTTTAAAAAATTACTTGATACAATCTTAAATTACGTTCAGAAATTTTTGACCAATGAAATAATAGATAATATTTGATGTTTTGTTTATGTCTATTATTTCGAAAAGATAATAAGCTTAACCAAATGAGTTGTAATACAGGCAATTTTTGAAAACTCAAAAAGCTTGAAAAATTAATATTGTTTTTATAATAAAACTATGTAAACATCAATTTAATAGGTAGGTTAGCGAAAAATAATTATTTTGTTTTACATTGGATTTTACTATAAAATATTAGATGTGTAAAACTAGTTTTAATTATGAAAATTCTTTAAAATCTTTGTAATATAAAAAATATCTATTTATTTTGATAGTATATCAATTAAAGTTATGTTAACTAATATTATTAAAGAGTTTTGTATTATTTAATATAGGTCATCCGCCCTAAAAAAATACCTTGGTAAATTACAGTTTAAGATATCGGCTTAATTACATAAGAGGGAGCAGATAAAAAAATTAAAAATTTTTATTATTATTGTACACCTAGTTACAGTTATAAATATATAGTGTACGATGGAAAAAAAAATTCAACGTAATCTAATGTGTGTTAATTAAGTTATACAAATTTGAGCACTAAAAAAGAACTTTTTACATTTCTAATAAATTAAAAAAAGATATCACAAAAACATAAATTAAATTATTTAACCTAAAATAATTATAAAAAATTATATTATTATTGTAAACCTCTAAGTTAAATGTATGAATTCAATACTGTAGTTAGTAAAGTCCCACAGACGTAACTAGTAAAATTTAAAACATATTTATGAAACATAAAACCCAACCATTTGTAATAAATCTAATTATATTAATTTTTTACTATTAAAGGTATTACATTTAATACTTATACTTTCATTAATACTTACAGGTTTCTAAAAAAAATTAATTGAATTTCTTTATACAAATTAAAAAAACTAAAAAACTAATCAATGAATTAATTTAGAAAATATTACTATCTAAAAAAATGTATTCTAAAATTTTTGTAGTATAACCACTTGTTTAAAACATTTTTTAATTATGATAATAAGTAAAGTTTCTTTATAATTAATTGTTTGAATACTTTGGTATTCAGTACATTAGTTTGAAATTTGCTTTGTATAAAATTACACATAAAAAACTTTTAAAATACTCAAAAAATAAAAATTTAAACGAATCTTAATTTTATATTTTAATGCTCTAGAAATATTCCTAATAAATTTTTATATGTTCGTTGCTAAATACCTGTTAAATTTTCTTTTTTAAAGAAGCAAATTCATCGATTTTTGAAAACCCCGAATGAGCTTAAAATGTGAGCTGCTACTACTACTGGTTAAAAAGTTATGCATTTTAACACATAACTTTGTAATATGTGTCTAATAATTTTTATTCGATCATATTTACTGTATTACGACTAGATACTTAATACTTAGTGTCGTTTATATAGCCTTCTTTTGAGTTCTATGAATTCTTTAAATATGATAAATTACAAAAAATCGCATGTAAATTTTTAATATATTTGAAGAGAATTAAATAGTTAATAATTAAGTATTCAACCATTACAGTTCTATTTAATGAACACTTAAGAGTGGCAACAGTGATACCATATGCATTCGTACAAGAGAATGAGGCTGTTACTGGGGAGGTGCGGAGTGGGGTGCGGAGTTACTTATAAAGAGGTAGTCCAACGTGTGCGCAGCCTTACACAAGTAACACGCGCAAACCTGATCACAAGTTTTTATATACGCCAAACAGTATCAAATAGTGAGTGGTGAAACGCGAAGACAACAATATATTTACCGCCTAACAAACCTTCTCTGGAGCATTTTTTTATTCGAGCACAGTTTCTACACAAACTTTATTCAGGTAAATATATCGAGAAAAAACAAAAATAATAATGATATAGATATAAATGTAAAAATAGAATATAAAATAAATAACATTTTCAAATTTCCAATAATAAATCTTAGAATTCAGTAATTCAAAAAAAAAAAAAAAAAATTTTGGTTAAAAAGCTTTATACTCCAGAATAAAATAAAAAAACAAAATTATTGAATTTTAAAACATTAATTTAGTCAGTTTAAAAGTTAGCATATTTTATTTAGTCTAGTTTTATTTAAGTTACAATAGATATCAAAGTTTATTATACTAAAAATATTCAATAAAATAAAATCTACATTTAAAAAATGTATTTAATTTTTTATTAACTTGAAATATTCTTCTAAGAAAATGATAAAATACTACTACAAAATTTTATGTATAAAAATATTATTATTGATACAATAATACGATATTTACGAATTGCTGAAAAGTGTTCATGTTTATATATATTTACAAGTCAATTTTAGTTAAGCAAATATTACATAAATACCTTGATAGTATACTTAACAAGAAGAAAGTTCAGTATTTAATGATACTATTGAAGTTATATTTTAATATAGAAATCGATTTTAGATATAAATAAATGCCTAATGATGAAATATTAACGTTTTTTGATTTAATATTTAAATAACATAAGAAAATTTTATTCATTACTTATAGTTAAAATAAATTTACAATATTTTTTAAGCTAAAACTTTTACATAAATCCTACAGTTATAAATTTTAGATCATGAAATTATTGATTAACTCTTGTGAAAAGCATAAGTATAGATCATTCACGAAAGGTCTGAATGCATAATCTCTAACCTATTATTTTAATTATAATTCGATTTCATGTAAGAAAAAATTATAAGGTTAATTTTTTTCATGATATTATTTGCTCTTATTTATTTATAGTTATATAGACTGTCGGCGGATTAATTGACGTAGCCGTAAGCAACATTTTATAAAAAAAAATTTGGATTCAGTTGATTTGAAGTGTTCAAAGGTTATATTTTAAAAGTTTCGTTAAAGCCTACTAATCTAAAAATAGTCGATATCTGTACAAACGTATATAGAATGGATAAGATATTTTTTATTAATTAACTAATGATGAAATTTTTTTTTCCTCGCCTTAATCCCAACTACTTGGGGTCGGCCAAAATTAATGAAATTTACAAATTAAAAATATTATAATATCATCTGTAAATACATTCAAATGTTCACTTAAAAAAATGTAGATTATACTAAATTATACTTAATATTAAATGATTAATAATTTTTAATAACTATTGATGAATGAAATTTTTTAACAAGCTATTTTTTTTAGAATGAAAACTATAATCTTAGGATTATGCTTGTTCGGAGCACTTTTTTGGAGCTCTCAATCTATGCCAGTCAGTGATGTCGTGCCACCTGCTGTACCTTCTGATACCGAAGTTGATTCTCAAAAGCCATTAGTCTCTAATTCAGAAAATGTTGCTGAAATTCCAGCAAACGATGCTAATCCTAAATCTGATGTCAAACCCGAGGCTGAAACTAAGCCTGCTGCTGAAGCCAAACCCGTAGATGAAATTAAACCTTCAGATGCTAAATCTGAAAGTGAACTAAAATCTACAATCGAAGAGAAATCAGAAATTGCTAAGAGCGATTTACAAAAACGAAATGAATTAGTTCAAGCATCAAGTGCTCCCGCTGAAGAAAAAGAAATTAAAAAAGAAAAAATCACATTGGCTGATGCTGTAGAAGGCCCAAGATCCGATCTTGAAGCTCCATCAGCATCTGAAACTAAATCTATCAGTGAAACTAAAGCTGAACCAGAAGCCATAAAACCTAATAATGAAGTACCAGTTGCTTTACCACTGAACCCCACTGAAGCAAAGGACACTAAGTCTGCAACATTGACTGATATTAAACAAGAAGAAAAAGCAGCCGCAGCTATATTGGCAGATCCTATCCCAGCTGCTGCTACAGCTCCCATACTTCCTGTTGCTGAAGAACCAAAGCTTTCTGAATCCATACCTGTATTGGACACCAAGATACCTGATCAATCAGCTAAACTTTTGGAATCTGAATCAATTAAGCCAGCAGAAGACACTATAACAGCTGCCAGTGCTATTTCTGAAACTAAAGTAAATCCCTCAGTGCCCGCCGCTGATGCACCTGCTTCCTCAGAGGTAGATCAAACCAAGCAACCTAGTCCAGCTCCTTCAACCGTAATTGAAGTTGAATCAAGTGAAAACAGTCCCAAATCTGAAGCTATTCAACCCGCAATCATCCCAAAGGAAGAAAAAAAACCTATCGAAGAAGTTAAACCAGCCGAACAACAAAGATCTGAACCTCAAATAGAAGAGACCAAACCAGCTGAACAACCAAAATCAGAAACTAAGCCAGCTGAACTACCAAAATCAGAAACTAAACCAGCTGAACTACCAAAATCAGAAACTAAACCAGCTGAACTACCAAAATCAGAAACTAAGGCAGACGCAGCTAAGCCAGCAGAACAAACAAAATCTGAAATTGAGCCAGAAGCTGTTAAACCAAACGAAGAAAAAAAGTCCGAAACTGCATCCAGTGATGAGAAAAAAGAACATTCAGTAAATAAACGTGATGCTCTTAAGGAAAAAAAACTCACTGAAACCTATAAGAAGGAAGATAAAAAACAAAAACAAAAGAAAGCAAACTAATTTATCCAATTGACAAAGACTGAATAGCAACACAAAACGAATCATCCACCAAACGGGTTATATAAATAACAACCAGGGGAAACACTAAAATAACTATAATTCAATTTTCAAAGACAAATTTTGAATTTCATAAAAACAAAGCAGGTCAAGTTAACACGATTAGCGTCATCTTCGTGGAAAAATCACTCTTAGATTTGTTTAGGTATAATTAGGTTAATTAAAATTATTTATTTATTCTTTTTATAATTTATAAAATAATTATCTTTTTTTATTGATTTGTAATAGAATCATGAATTGCTATTTATTCAGTCATTTTTTCTGTGTGATATCATATTATAAAATGTATGAGTTATAAATATAGGCTACCTATTTATAATAATTTATATGAACAAACATTGAAACTATACTAGTTTAAGATATTTAGTAATTATGTTGTTATATAATAGTGATATTATGTACTTATTTTATTTGATGATGACAAGTAGTCATCATTAATAACAATAGTGTATTACTATACATATTTATTATACGATTTTTAAATCTGTCAATAATGATCATTTCATTTTTTACAAAATTCGACTAATTTTCAAAAATGAAAACCACATCAGCTAACATTCATGTACTCGACATATACATCTATTATCTCAATTAAAATATAATTTGACGCTTAAAATAATGTGCTTAATTTAGCATTATACATTTAAGTAAACATATATTTTGAATTTAGATAAGAAAAACCTCCGAGTTTATACAAGTCGTATACAATCTAAATTTTTTGCATAATTTTAGGAATTATTTAAGTAAGACCCAGGTACAACAAGGTCATACGTTCAAACTCTCCCCTTAAATTTAACACAATAATAGATTTACTGTAAAATTTAATTTTTGTCAATAAAAACAAATATTATATTTGGCACACAACACAATTGTTAAATATAACCAACAAATTATCAAATATTACTAAAAAATAGTCGATTAAAATATAACTTTTTATCAAACAGAAATATGGAAAGGCGTTTTAGATAGGCAATTAAAAAGCATTCATGACTTCATAAAATTAATTTAGTTAAAAAATTTGTTAGTAAGCGCGGATTCAAACACTTTTAATTATTAAAAAACAATTCTTACGATATTTTTTCACTAGGAATTTCATTTTACTAGGTGACTGATGATAGTCGAATTAAAAATTACTATTATTACATTTAGAAAATAATTTTAACATAAAATTGAAGGTAATTTAATTTAGTATTTAACCAACAAATATTAATTTATAAAACAAATTAGAAACATTTATGATTTATTACGTAATAATAATAATTCACTATAATGAAGAAATTAATTGCTAACATAATATTTTAACAATTATTTTCCTTAGTAATTTAACAGAAAGGAAACAATCTTGAATTTTCAAGTTATTAAGTGATAACACCTGTGTTATCATTTAATAAAATTAATTGTTGTAAGACATTCTAAATAATATTCAAGTACAAAAAGCAGTGATGATAGCAAGGTTGGATTTAAGGCTCATAACCTCTCTCCGAAATAGAAGCAATTCTTAAATAAATTTTTTTTTTTTTGATCATCAAGTTCATTTCAGATACTTTTTATTGAAAAAAAAATTTATTTATATATTTATTTTAAGATAATCGCTCGATTTATAACTTTTAAAAATTAAAGTTATTTAAAAGTATGAGATTTTTTATTGTAAACTTTGGTAAAAGAAACAGTTTTTAGAAAGTCTATCACAATATTATAGTTACTAGAAGGTCAAATAGACCGGTTTTGAAAAAGAATATTAAGTTCAAAACTGGTTATTCACCTTAATAAAAATTTTTCAATAATAATTGTATTTTAAATGGAATATTAAACGTGCAAACTACCACCTATAGATTATTAACTATAAAGTAATGATGATAATGATACAATGAGATTATAAAGGATAATAAAGTATGCTATGAGAAAAAAATTATCAAATCTAAAACTTTATAAAATAAATTAATTTATAGTAAACTGTAATAAGATATTTTTTGTGAGATAGATTTGAAAACTCATATAGTCGACATAAATTAATTTTTTACAATACCATCATAATAAAATTACTTAGGTATTGCCAAACAATATTACAGTCATACTAAATCTATATACTTAATAGTCTAAAAGTTTTTCATAAAATGCTTTTTTTTTACTTTGCAATAGATCAGTTTAATAATTGCAATACTTCTCCTGAAATGGATAAAGAACTGCCTAGTTTGAAGTATGTATGTTAAACAAACCTCTTCTATGACATATTTAAGAGATCAAGGAGACTAAAAAATTGTCAAAACTCAAAGCAGTAAACGACTATGGCCCTATATATCATAGTTATCACAAATACATCACAAATGGAGGTCATTATATCTCTAAAAGGCCCATAAAAGCATAAAAACAAAGTAATTTCTTTTAATGATATTAATCATTAATTTTCCTTTACTATACCTATATAAAATATTTTTTGGATATCACATTTAAACTATAAAACTAAATAATTTTTAAAATTGATTATATTGGGTAGTTACTGATTTGTTATAACAACATACCTGATTAGTAAGCATTTGAAATAATAATATACCAGCTGACCACCAATCAACTGCGTGATTGTAGATTCCTGATTGTAATATTTCTGGTGCTTAAATATGACAATTTTTTTTATTTATTATGAACTTTTACTATTAATATAAGATAATTTACTAATTACCCATATATTGAGACGTTCCACAAATTGTTCTAGTAGAACAGCCTATTGGTAACCATTTAGATAAACCAAAGTCAATTAACTGAAAGTATCCATCATTATCTAGTAAAATATTTTCGGGTTTTAAATCTCTATATATAACACCAGCATTATGTAGAAAATCTGCCAAAAATAGAAAACTTACTTTTTATTTAAATATTTAAAAAATTTTATATTTATCAAAAAGTTCATTTGTCAATTTTAAAAAATTATGTAGGATTAATATTGTCAAAGGAAAGAAATATATTTATTTTTTTTAATAATGAATAAAAAACAGGAACATATTCAGAACTTCTTCTAGGCATACTCGACTTTTCATCAAAAGAAATCATTTTTTTTTTTTTTAACTCCTAAAAATAAAATTATTATATGTATTATAATTATTATTATACTAAAAATTAAATAACTCCAGAATTTTCAGATTTATGATAACTATATGTATGATAAAATACAGTGATTTTGAATGGGGTACATTAACTAAGACTGGTGGAATTTCAAATCCACATACTGGTATTCTGTATTAACTTCATTACCAGTTATATCTAACAACTGAAAATTTCAGTAGTTCTAGTAAGTACTATTTTTTGATAATCATTATTCATTATTGATAATTAAAATTTCATTGATATTTGACATATTTATATATTTATCAGTACTAGCTGATAATTTAATATAATTTTATGAATATTGTATTACTATGTTGTTTTATTTATGCCAATTTCCAAAGAATGTGCAGCAACAATATTAAAACGATTGCCATAAATTAAATTATCCAAAGAGACCCATGTTATTAACTAATAATTATGATTAATTTGTAAGTTTGTAAATAATACTATATTACTTAATAATTCTTTTAAATACCTAAAATAATTATTATTTCAGCTAAGTAAAAACGGCACAATTTTTCCGGCAAATACTTATATTTTGATATCAAATTTGATAATTCTCCTCCTTCCACATAATTACTAACTGAAATATGAAAATAATTAATATTTATACTATAAGTAATAATTTAACTTGATAAATTTATAATATTTTTAAATTCATTTTATTATTATATTATTGTGATGGATCGATAGATATATTACCATTAGGTGGGTAAATATTTACGGACTTTTTCTGAGTTTACATCTTTAAGTTATTTACCCACCCCTTTATTAAAAAAAATAAGTTGTAATATTAACTTCAATGCAAAGCTGAAAAGGTATTTTTACTATTTATTTTAATGACTATGCTAATTCAAAATAATTAATCATTTGCTTATCATGTTTTTAATAACAATATTTTTTTTTAAATATTAAATATAAATATAAAGCATGCCATATTTTATTATTGAAATACTTCTTTTTTTTAACATTAATATTTTGGGCATTTTTTTGTTTTATGATAAAATTATAAGTATTATTAGAAAAAAAAAAAATTGTTTACTCTTACAATTTCAATATTGTCAGAAATAATATATAAATCATGATTACATAGTAAATAATTAGTCAAATAGCATTTTATATATAGTCTTTGTTTCTTCTTTTATCAATAATATTTGTTAAAATATCCAGCGTATTTACCCTAAACTCAATTTACCAGGTATAACTTATCACTAATTGTGATTGATTTATTTAAGCAAAGCATCATTGAATAGATACAAACAGTTAGAAGACTGAAAAATGTTTAAATTATGTAAGATAGATTATTTTAATATTACTAGTATATGGCGATTTTTTCGCCTTATTGGGAAATAATTAAGATATTGTGAAACAGTATTACATAAAACTAATAAATATAGCAGGCAAGTGTGGTCTAAAGATCAACGACAAAAAAACGGAGTATGTCAAATTGGGCAAAGGAGTAGAGAATACTGACAAGAAGAGGTTATAGAAGTAGAGCACCATAAGTTTAAGAGGTTGCCACACGTTACATACCTAGGATCTTATCATGGATAAGATAATGAGCTGAAGATGGAGGTGAACACAAGGATACAAATAGGAAATAGATGTTATTTTGGCCTAGGAAGTATGTTTGGCTTAAAAATCTTATTAACAAAATTAAAAATACAATTGTACATGACCTTGATAAGACCAGTATTTTTAGATGGTAGTGAGACTTGGACTTTAAGAAGGGTAGAAGAAACTAGAGTTGCAGNTTAAAAATACAATTGTACATGACCTTGATAAGACCAGTATTTTTAGATGGTAGTGAGACTTGGACTTTAAGAAGGGTAGAAGAAACTAGAGTTGCAGTGTCTGAAAGGAAAATTCTAATTAGAATTAAAGACCATATATCGACTCTAACACTGGGGAATAGAGGGTATGCTACAATGATGAATTGAAGAACTTGCTTTAAAAACCAGATATTATTGTAAAAATTACAAGGAAAAGATTAATATGGACTGGGCATACTCGGAGAAAAGAGAGCTCATTTATTAAGGTGGTTATTAAAGAAAATATGATTGGGAAAAGACCATTTAAAAGACTGTGTTTACGATAGGAGGATCGTATCAAAAAAGATGTTAAAGCAGTAGAACCAAATGTACAATAAAGAGAAGTTGCAGAAGATAGAGAAAGATTGTGGTAAATTTGTTTGCAGGGTTAGTCTTGAAGGCCATAACCCACAAAAAAAGATTATTTTAATGTGTTTAAAAATATGAAATTTATCTTTAAAATCTTTAAAAGTAAAACTCCAAGAAAATACATGTTAAAATTAATTCTTTACTACAATGAAAATGAAAAAAATATATTTGTAATATAACTACCCTTTTTATTTATATTATAAATAAAAGTTAATTCTGAATAATAAGATATTTTTATAATTAAAATAGCAACTAGTTTATCCTAAGGACTATATATTTACTAATTTAACAGTGTTCATTGCTTCATTACATTTTTTTTTTATTGTATAAATACTATACCCTATATAATTATTATATATATAATAACTTTATAATTTATTGTATAAATACAAGATAATACTTCTAAAAATGTAGCCAACTACTGAAATTTTGCTACAAATAGCTTCCTACTCCGAACTACTAACAGCTACAAGGAGATCAATTGCTATAATAAATTTTTAATTGACATAATCACTAATTTGAAAACAATATATTTTTATACCTATTACTGTTTATTTACCAATAAACAGTTGTTTCCTGCTTTGCCAATAAAATGAACAGCTTATAATAAAAGGATGATGTCCACATATAGACTGAATTTGCACTTCATTTTTCACTTGTTGTACTCCATTTTGTTCAATTATCTAAAATAAAATATCTTAGTGAATATTATTGAATGTTAAATAAATAGAACTTTAAAGTTACATGAGTTATATTTTATATTACTGTCATAAATTTTTAAATTATTTTTTCTCAAGAATAGGATTTTTTAGCTTCAATGCAAACCTGAGAAGGTATTAATTTTACTTTGATATGTTTATTTTATTATGATTTTTTTTTTTGTATCTGTTACCACTTTTTTAAAGCTCTCACCGAACTAATTTCTTTCAACGATACGTCAAAAGATCACAAATCATATATAGTCGAAGACATTACCATCAAAAATTGAAAAAATTTCCCTCGTTCCCCGTAAATGAGGGAAACCTCCAAAAAAATTACAAATTTAAAAATCGCTAATTTTCGAAATTTTTTTTATTTAAAACTGTCATAACTTTTTCAAAAATGAACAAATCAATATAATTTTTATTTATAGATGCGGAAGATGTATCATTTTGTATATATATTTTTTTTAATTTGATCCTTACCTGCCCACAGGAAGGGATACAAAATGATAACTTTTTCAACTTAAATTTTGAAAGTGTCCCGGAAATACTGACACTTTTATATATACCTTAAATTAAAGCATATATAATATACTTTAGTAAGGAAAAAAAAAATTTCGAACTTCATTTTGTCTTTATGATGAAAATTTCTACCGTATGCTATTTTTGTGATAAAATTTTTGATTTTGTATTTTATTTTATTTTAAAATACTTTACAAAAATTTATGAGTTAGAAAAAAAATTTTAAATTATTTGAATTTTATTTCATTTAGATTCAATAACTTTAATAAAAATCAAGGACCTCATTACTGTAGTCTCCCCTTGTTTGAAAACATTTTTTATTTATATTAAAGATTTTTTACTATATGATTTTTTAGTTAAAGTAAATCATTAATTATGATTAAAAATTATGATAAAAAATTAATTATGTTCTGAATATTTCAATTGTAGAATATTCTTAATCACCAAAAATTACTTGGAAATGATTACTATGATTTCTATTTTAATCTATTACAATATAAATTCAAAAAAAATATTGAGCTTTTCTGATAAATTTATAGTAAATAGTAATTATACAATTTCCTGATTGCATATTAACTATACAATTTTTTTATTCTCATGAAATTTTTTATTTATAATAATATAAATTTCAAACTTGAAGTTGAGCTTAAAGTTATGGTAACAAATTCAACTTTTTTTACTATAAACTTTAAAAAAAAAATCAACTTTAAAATACCAAAAAAATAAGTTAAAAATTATATTTTGCACTGATTATTTTTAACATATTAAAATAAAAATCTGTAATAATTTAAAAACAATTTTTTTATGTTTTTAATTATTTTTTTATTGTAATAAATTATTTCAAAACAAATATTAATAATTTCTATCTAATTCTTGGTGATACAATATATGATACAATTGAAATATTTATAACTATTTAAAAAGTATCTTTTTTACACTGATGTAAATTTTTTTTCAGACCATTTTTTCATAATTAACAACAAAAATTATTATCAAAAAAGTTCTGTGTCAAGTCCTTCAATTTTTATACATGTTTGCTGTAAAAGTAATAACTACTTTATAATTTTTTATAAATTCTCCGAAAAAATTACAATACTAAATTATTAAATATCAACTTCATACTACGTTGAATTATTTTAATAGATATTTATTCATAAATTAAACTTATAAATCAATTACTAATTAGAAATAATGATAGAAATAGGAGTTAATTATTCTTTTAGAATAATCAACCAATTTCTTAAAATTAAAAACTATTTACAGATTTGCATCGAAGCATTTTTTATGATAGTGATTTTAATCACTGTCAGATATCATCTATACTGGATTCAAATATAACACAACTCCACTGTTTTTTTAATTTAATTGGAAAATTATACTCTTAGTAGATATTTGGCTTCTAGTTTAAAAAAATTTATTTGTAATATGTTTCTTTTATTTTAATTAAATGATACCTTAAAACAACCAGACAAGTTCCCATTTTTATATTCTGAAAATCATGAATCTAGTGACATAACTATGAAGAGATAGAAATTACCCACACCCCATTTCTCAAATGAATTGTAATGTTTGAATTTTTTAGTTTTGCATAATATTTTTTAGAAATACAGCTAAGAATGTTTTTGATCAATAAAAAAAATGTCATGAAATAATGAAAATTTATAAATTAATAACCCCCTTTAAAAAAGGTGGTTCTGCCACTGCATAAATCTATGAATTTTTATAAAAGTATACTTGTTAAATTAGAGTAATTAGCTCTGCAATTTAAACTAACCTTTCAAAGCAGCCTAAATTTTATATTAAAATTACAAGGTTAATCAAAAATGTGTTTGATAGACTTATACATAAAACTTTTCTAAACAACTTGTTATAAATAAATTGTATTAATGAAAATAATATTATCAAATATCAAACTATTGATGAGGCACATTTGGCAATACTACGTTATTGAATAGACCACAGCATACTTCTCTATATAAATTAAATTTTTATTGGTAAATAATTTATTTATTTTTAAATAATTACCATTGCCTTTTTAAGAATTTTCATAGCATATATTTTGTTGGAATCTAAATGTTTTACTTTGTATACTTTTCCAAATGCTCCTTTGCAAATAAATTGCATAACCTATATGAACAAAAGTTTAATTATATAATTGTAAATTTCTTTTTTTTAAATAGTCAGTAACAAATTTTCTCATAATACAAAAATTAATTTTTTAATGTTATTGACAAAAAAAAAATTATTATTTAGAATTTTATATTATTTTTTTTTTAATTAATAAGTTTAATAGAAATTATTAAAATTAAAAATGAATAATAATTTAATTATATGAAAAAAACTTCTTAAATAAAATTGAACATTTTCTTAATACAACAAACTTAATTTTTAGAAATAAACTAAGTATATATAATAATATTAATTATCATTAATATATAATATTGGGGTATAGTAATAATTAAAATTTTTTAATAGTTTTGATATAAAAAGTATTAATCACAGGACATCCATTAATCTTCTTGTATATCAATGATATATAGTTTAAAGAGTACACATCAATAAAAATAAATGTATTTTTGGTACCAAAATTTCAAAAAAGTTAAATACTAAATTGGTAAAAAATGATAAAATATAGCAATAAATTTAGTAGTTCTACAATTTTTAGTTACTCTTTTAAAAAATTAAAAAATCTATACATAAATTCAATATATTTGTATATTACTACACATAAAAGAGACTAAAACTATAAAAACAAAAATCTAAGAATTGTATAATGTATATTAGAATATAATTTGATAGAAAATAGTTTAAATTAATTTAATTTATTCAGTTTTGATCTAGATGTATAATATTATTTAAAATTAAGTACCTGGAAGGTATTTTCATTTACATATGATTTAATTTTGAACTCGGGAAGAAATATTTGTTGAATTGTTGGAATTGGCCATGTAGTTCTACTATATTTACGCCAATCATTGCATTTTGCCATTTAAAAGGAATAAAACTATATTTTTAACATTAAATATACTTAAAAATTGATAAAACTAAGTAAAAAAGTATAATTTATTCTTAAAACAAGTAATAATCAAGCAATAATTTCATTTTTTTTATAAATTAGTAAATAAATAACGTCTTCAGTGATAATTTAAAATTTATTGATAACAATGAAGTAAGGGTCGGCCTAGTCTAATGAGTAAAAAAGTATATTTCTTCACACGGTGTTCCAGGTTCGATTCCCAGTTTACCAACAATATTTTCTTTATGATTTTCTCATTGACGTGTCTGATCTCTGGTGCAAGCATTCATAATACCTGTCCTGTCCATCATTGGCTTGGCCAAAAACCATTTTTAACTCCTTAACATGTGAAAGAGGTCCACTATATTATTACGGAAAATCGAAGGATGTAAAACGGATTAAGAATATTGATAACAGAATACACGCAAAGAAAATTAATAACACTGAATGTATAAAATCAATTTTGTGGTATCAACACAGATTACAATATAGTTTTATAATATAACTACATTTTAGTCTGTGGTGCTTCTTAAATTCATTTTTTGGGGTGCTAAAATCATTCCCTCTCTAAAATATTTTTAGATAATAATACATATAGTTTCTTAAATTTTTGGAGATCAATTCTTAACTGGGAAACCATTCTTGCAACTCCAATGTAGAGTTTAGGGTAATAATAAAATATATTTCACATAATCAGCGACAGTAGTGTTTTACCCATAGACTATACTTAGGTATACATAGTAAATTCAGTTTCGATTTTGAAAATGAACATAGTATATTAATTTTTTTATGGTATATTATACTCTGTAAAAATATTAAAAATTCGCACATATCACTAAATACTAGATTTTTCATTCATTGTTTATTATGTTTAAAAATAATTTTTATAAAGTTAAATTTTTAACGTATAACCTAATAAAAATTAACTTCAACTAGAGTGTAGAAATTTTTAGTGGCTCTATTCAACAAAGAACAACACAAGAAATATTTTTCAAATAAGAAGTGGGTCTTATTGAAAATACTAACTAGATTCAAAAAATTATCCCATAAATGCCATTTCTCGGGGAGTGGCCAAAAAAGAAAAACTGTCACGGAAATCGAATTTGGAAAGTATATGATCATAATGAATATTTTTGTGGATGGATCATTTATTAGCAACGTAATTAGGATTTTGTTTTGGGATAATATCTATAAAAAAATTGTTTATTTCCCCCTCAAAACAAAAGACAATATTTTTCGCTGTATAATTATTTTTGTAATAGGGATATGACACCTTTAGTCTCACATTATTAGGCCAAAACGTAGTCAATAGATATATCATTAACAAGGTGATAAATGTTGAGTCTTTAAAATTTGTTCATAATTCTATTATCGTAGCTACAGAATTAATTATATTTATAAATATTAATTAATAATAAAAATAAAAAAATTACCGGTTCCACATAGCACATAATGTAAATAATAGGGTCGTACATACAAGTAAGAAAAACGGAACAGTAATTTTAATTGCTTATATGGAGAAAGCGGGTTAAACTATTTTTTATTTGATTAAGGGATTGTTTTTCTATTTTTGAGTGTAATATATTCAACTAAATACGAATTGTAATAATTTAACGTATCGTTGAATAAAGTAGATCAAGAGAGGGTTGGGAAAATAAATCGTAGCCACAAAAAAAACCATATAGTAAAATAATATTAATATAAATAAGAAATTTCTTCTCGCTAGGGGAGACTAGAGTGATGGGATCCTAGATATTTATTAAAGTTATTGAATCTAAATGAGATAAAAATTAAATGATTTGAAAATTTTTTTCTAAATATTAATAGCCATAAACTAGAACTTCGTATTTTAAGTGTGAAAGACATAAGTGTTACCGTTTCGGCAACTGTTTGTCACTGTCGACACATGATAAATTAGCAATTTAAGCTGATTTAGCATTTAAAGTTACTTTTTCGACTTACAAAAAGCAAAAAAAAAATTTAAAAAAGTTTAACTTCTTATGTCTTATGAACTTTATTCTATGTCAATTAAACTATATATATTCATGAAAGTCAGTGTATTCCCCTAGTACGATATTTTAAAATAAAATAAAATACAAAATCCAGAATTTTAACATAAAAATAGCATATTATTGAGGACAGTAGCAATTTTCACCAAGAAAAAAATCTATATTTCGAATTTTTTTTCATAGTAAAGAATATAATATAAGCTTTAATTTAAGATTAAATAAACGTGTTAATATTTTCAGAACATTTTCAAAAATTAAATTAAAAAAGCTTAACTTGTGTGAAAAATTGTTTTTTTGAATACCCCCATGGGCAGGTTTAGAGTCAGATTTTCAAAAAATTTATATAAAATGAAAAGGATATATATATATATATTTAAGGTTTCAATATAAAAAAAAATTATTGTAATTTGTTCATTTTTTAATAAGTTATGGCAGTTTTACAAATTTAAATACCCACTGTATTAAAGAAAATGGCCAGATTAAAAAAAAGTATGTCGAAAGAAAGAAGTAAACATACAGTAGTTATGAAAAAAAAATTGTATTGATCCATACATATTTCAAAAAGTTATAGCAATTTAAATTTGAAAATTAAAATTTTTAACACAAAAATATCATATTTTTAATTACGGCAGCTATATGCGTATAGAAGATAAGTCGATAGAAGAATTTTTTTCATTTTATAGTACATGATATAAGTTATAATTTGATATGTTTAAAGAACACAATATTATATATATGATTATTATATATACATTTTCAAAAGTAAAGTTGAGTTTTGTAAAAAAAGTTACTATTTTAAATCCCCCCTTGTGAGCAGGTTATGTTAGATTTTCAAATAAAAATGATATTAAATGTCTAAGGTTTCAATAGAAAAAAATTATATTGTTCATTTTTGAAAAAGTTATTGTAGTTTTAAGAAAAAAAAGCAAAAAAAATTTCAAAAATTACTGATAACACTAGTTTACAAATAAAAAAAAATTTTCTGACCTATGACTTATGATAGTCATTTTTTATGTAAAATCGTCCACTGAGTCCGAAAATGAAGTCCAAAATACAAAAAGTAGAACAGTTTTTGAGTTATTGCGAAATTAGCGTTTTTCGTGTACCGCGAAAAAACGTTTTCATTATATTCTAAATATCTTTAATTGCATTCAACCGATTTTCATTTTTTTTACATAAAATTAAACAATATTAATTTACCTATAACTTTTATCTGAATCAATTTTTTATCTGACTCTTTTCTCGTTTGCTATCTACGAATTTACCACTGAATTTTTATCATTTCTTTCAAATTGTCAGAAAAAATTCAAAGTTTTACGTAAAATACACCAATAAAAAATAAATTTATCAACAATAATTTCAATAGACGTCATACTCTAATACATAACAAAGAAAATGATATATTATTTTGTAAAATTGATAAAAAAATGAAGAAGTTATGCGCGATTGAAAAATAAAACAAATTTCCTAAAATCAGAGTTTTCTAATTCGATGCTATAATTTTTTTTATAAAATATAGGAAAATTACTCACAATACTACTTTTCAAAACAAAATTTCGATTTTTTAAATAACTTAAGGTTATTTCATATAGTTTTATTGGGACATTTTTAAATTGAGTTAATTTTACAGTTTGGCGGGGTTGTGATAAATTTTCGCATTTAAAAAAAAATGATAATTCTCTAAAAATATTAAGTAATTTTCTATAGAATTAATAAAATTGAAATTGTTTTTGCATGTATTTAAAAAATTATTTTAAATATACTAAATTTAACATATAATCGATAAAATAAATAATTAAGTTTTACAAAAAGGAAAACAATTATAATTTTCACTATATTTTTTGTAATTAGTTTTATGATAACCAAAGAATAATTTTTATTTAATTAAAAATAGGACGCATTAGTCTTAATATTTCTTTTATATGTTTCATTGTTTTCTCTTATAAGAAACCAATAATAGTCACCCATCATTGTTTCATCCCAAAACCCATAGTAACGACATTCTATATCATTTATTTGTTGATAAAAACGTTCACCATGCTCATCGCTTTCATTTCCAAGATTTTCAGGAAAAAATCTAAGTGTGCATGAAGAAAATGTATTTTCAATGACATGTTCATCCCTATTTCCGATAAAATTAAAAATATACATGTTTCTTTTATTCAAAAAATAATAAAATTATAAAATGTACTGTTTACCTATTTTTGAATAGTTTATCAATAAATCGTCTACTATTTCTCTATAATTTAAAATTTTGAAGTTTCCTAANTTATTTCTCTATAATTAAGGTTTGCCCAAAATTTTCCAATTGTGTTGATTAGAGAAAGTAATTAGAGATAGCCATTGATTCATACGATTCTTTCATATTTACAGCATGCGCTAATGGAATTGAAAGTTTGATGTTTCCTTTGTGCAGTAAAACTGCTTTCAGACTTAGTTTATTGATATCAAAAAACAAACGCCATTCGGTTGGATCATATGGCTCACCAAATTCTTTAAACAAACCGTAAATGTCGTTACAATAACAAACATTTTTTTTTTTTTATATAATATTGAGCATAATATTTCTGACGACTTCGGTAAAATGTAACTTTTACTTGTGATTTTAATCAATTTTATTCTTGCAATCTTGACGCCAATAACTCTGATTTTTCCTTTGAGAGTTTCAAATGTCTTATTAAATCATTAAGTTCAGTTTGGGTAAAAAGCTTCGGAATTTTTTCATGTTGAAAACTAATGTCAGTCTTACACTCGGCATGATTACTTGGTTCGGGTGATTCACTATATTCTTTTTTCCTTTTGGAAAAACAGGATATTTAACTGAGAGTAAATGTGGAACTGGTTTTGACATGATGTTTGCATTTTAGGAAATTTGTTTTATTTTTCAATCGCGCATAACTTATTCATTTTTTTATCAATTTTACAAAATAATATATCATTTTCTTTGTTATGTATTAGAGTATGACGTGTATTGAAATTATTGTTGATAAATTTATTTTTTATTGGTGTATTTTACGTAAAACTTTGAATTTTTTCTGACAATTTGAAAGAAATGATAAAAATTCAGTGGTAAATTCGTAGATAGCAAACGAGAAAAGAGTCAGATAAAAAATTGATTCAGATAAAAGTTATAGGTAAATTAATATTGTTTAATTTTATGTAAAAAAAATGAAAATCGGTTGAATGCAATTAAAGATATTTAGAATATAATGAAAACGTTTTTTCGCGGTACACGAAAAACGCTAATTTCGCAATAACTCAAAAACTGTTCTACTTTTTGTATTTTGGACTTCATTTTCGGACTCAGTGGACGATTTTACATAAAAAATGACTATCATAAGTCATAGGTCAATTTTGTTGTAAACTAGTGTAATTAAAATTGTAATTTTTTTGGAAATTTTCACTCATTTATAGTAAATGGAGGAAATTTTTTCAATTTTTTAGGGTAATGTCATCAATTAGATACAATTTGTAATATTTTGACGTATTGTTAAAGAAAATTGGTTCAGTGACAGCTAAAAAAGTGGTGATACTAGTACAATCATATAGGACCCTTCGATTGTTGCAACTCTAGTATTTATTTCAAATTATGAAATGAATTATAAAATAGTAGATGTTCCTGATACCTGACCATTACTCAAAACTATATACCTAGCCCGTTATTGATACCTGAACTTAATTGAGTATTTGGTTTGTAAGGATTTCTTTACTTATCTTTTAATGTAATTACTAGTAAGTATTTATATATTATACTTGTAAATGTCAAAGTTATAATTAGGTTATAAATAAGAAAATGTTCATGTCGCTTTTGGAATAATTCAATAATTTCTTCTAAAAATGAAACACTATTCACAAATTTGCATCAAAATGTTTTTTTATGATATTGATTTTAACCACTGTCAGATATCATTGATACTAATACTCATTATAATGAGTTTTTTATTTTAATAAGTAACACAAAATATTATTTATACATAAAAAAACTATGTTTTGAAAACTAATAAATCTATTTTAAACATACATAAAAAATCTTATATTAACATTATAAGCAACTCATTGAAATTAACATTTTTATTAAAACAAGTTGGAAAAGAAATAATAATAAGTAATATAGTTATTATTGGAGCTGATATAGTTGACACTTTCACAAGAGAAAAATATTCAAATGTTTATAATAACTATTATCTACTAAATTAATCAGTCATAATTTGGAATTTCTTTATTGTTCGATTTTAGCAAGCAAATCTGATTCTTTGAAGATAGTATAAGAATCATCTTCCTCTAATTGAAGTTTAGTTCCACCATATTCAGGCAACAATACTCTATCACCTACTTTTATATCCATTGGTACAATACTCCCTTCCTAAAATATTAAATTAAATTTTTATTATTTATTTATCAATGATTACATAGAAATTTAATAGACTAATTAAATACCTGATTTCGTCCTCCCGGGCCTACTGCAACAACAGTTCCTTCCAAAACCTTTTTAGCAGAATTTTCAGGCAACATTATACCTCCTTTAGTTTGTTTCAAAGCTTCTACTTTTTTCACCAATACTCTATCGAATAAAGGTCGAAATTTGGTTGCAATAGATGCCTTGTAAAAAATTTATAAATTCATCATTTAAAACAAATATACTAGGGGCTACATATTTGAATGGCACTAAATAATATTAATTAATTTTTTTTGCATGAGATTTCTTTAAAATATATTAAATAGAGGCATCAATCAATAAATGTGATATTAAATAGCACAAATACATAATAATATAATTTTCATATTATTGGTATAGCACATGCAGCAATGAATGTACTATCAATGAACGAACATGCTATTAAGGTTTAACATAAAAATTTATTCTATGAATGATCGTGACTAACATTATAAATAAATAAATAAGGTTTTTAAATCAATAGTATAGATAACAAAAATATTTAATTTAACTTCTTTAATATTTAAATATTATAAAGGCAAACCTTTTTTGAAATTAAAATTTTCTTGTGTATAAAGTAAGGTATTTTTTAAAACGTTTAATAATAAGCGTATTCATTTTTTAAAATACTTTACTTACCATCTCAAAAGAATAAAAGTTCTTTTAATTTCTCGAGAAGTATTGTAACTAGAAAGAAAATTCTAGAAGAATAGAACGTTTGGTAAGCGGCTCATCAATTTGTATAAATCAAATAATTAAAATGTAGGTTAAGTTTTATATTTTCATGGAGTGAAAAATAACAACATTTCATGGAATATTCGACATTTTATCTACTTCGGTCATGATTAATGATGGGTTACGGAGATTGCCACGAACTGATGATGCCCCGACATTCATTTACTCCGACACTGTAAAAAAATCCTCCGAATACATTTACTCCGACAATAATTACTACGAATACCGGGTTACAAAAATTTGGATTTTACTACGACGATGAATACTCCGAATAGGACTATTAATTGATTGGTCCGAATATCGATTTTTCGCGAAATCGATTAAAAAATTATCAAATTTCGGAGTAGATGAATATCGTAGCAATATAATAACTGATGGAAAAATATAACCCTTATCACTAATTAATAAATATTAATTAATATAATAAAATAGCGTTATAATTGATTATTGTGTATTAACGAATAATTATTACAATAAAGATCCCCGAAATGTATCCGACTTTTGATAAAATAGGTACATAAAGGTAATAAAGGGGGCTTTGAACTAAAACAACCAGTTACATAACTGGTGTGAGCCCTTAAATTATTTTTTTTGGAAGGGAAAGAAGAACGATTCCAATTTTCAGACGTAAAATCTTTTACATGCTATATCATTAATATTATAACATTTAATTAGTTAAAAAATATAGGGGTACGTTTCACTGATGATAGGATTCGTCATTAAACAGATGTGTTTATAAAGATATTCGGTATCCCATTCTCTAAAACTGTCATTGCAATTAGTCTCATGAAATCAAACAAAAATATGATTTAATATCATTTCATTGTTCAAAGGTGGGCAACGAAATTAATTCAGTCCAGTTTGGATTTGACCGCAATCTGGAGAGACTTGAGGGGGCTTTGTCTCCTAAAATTCTACCATATAAAATACCAAAAATGAATTAATTTGTATTTCTTGTTGTATAGAAATATTTTTTAGATTAGGTAAAAAATGATGTAATTAGAGTTCCCAAGTATTTTGTTGCAATATTCCTACGCTCTAGTCAAATAAATAAACACAAGGCAGTTATAAGTTAACAGTGGACAATAGTTTATGATTAATCATAAACTTACTTAAATCTTCTGTTAAGATAATTAGTTTTAAATTTAACTAACTCGATTAAAAATATGCAGTCAATTCATTAAATAATGGTTGAGTTTTTTTTTCATTTGCATTATGATTATTTGAAGTTTTGTCAAATATACGTATAGAGTTAAATATTTTAATTTATAATCATAATTGATAATCAAACAATTATTCATTTTTTCTCATTAAAAGTACAATATTACATTATTATATGTAATTTTATATATATATAATTACATTTTTACAAAACATAATACATTACATTACGTGATTTTATTTTTTAGGAATATGCTTTTATATTCTAAAAAACCCAGCACAGGGGGGTCGCGGCACAGTGGTGACGTGGTATAGATGGATCAAGTGATTAAAATCACTATAAAAAAAAAACGCTTCGATGCAAATCTTTAGATACTGTTTAATATTTAAAAAATTGGTGGACTATTCCAAAAGCTACATTATCTGCTAGTTCATTATTAATATCCTAATTAAGATAAAGTATGTAGAATGAAAAAGGGATTATTAGAAAATATTATTTCTCATAAAAAAATAATGTTGATCCATACACTTTTAAATATGTCATAGCATTATAAAGTTAAAAATGTAAAAAATAAAATCGAGAATTTTCACATAATAATAGAATTTGGTAGCCATTTTCACTGTGAAGATAAAATAAAGTCCGAAATTTTTTTTTACCATAATATAGTAGATTACATTAACTTTAATTTAACATATAAATAAAAGTGTTAGACTTTCCGGAACAGTTTCAAAATTTAAGTTGAAAAAGTAAATTTTTTGTGAAAAAGTTGTCATTTTAAATCCCCCCCTGTGGGCAGGTAAAGGGTCAGATATAAAAAAAATATATACCAAATGATAGGTAAAGACATCATGCATCTATAAAAAAAAAATTATATTGATCCATACATCTTTCAAAAAGTTAGAGCATTATAAAGTTAAAAATATAAAAAAGAATTTTTTTACAAAAATCGTATTTTTTTTATACTACTTAATTAACTGGGCACTCATAAAGGTCAAAGTTTTGGAAAAATATGAAAAATTTCAGTGTTTTACATTTTTAGGCTACAGACTTAGTTTTACGAAAAATATTATGATATATAATCTTGTAGCTATTGAAATTTTCTATAAAAAAGCTCTTCTTACAATTTCGCGTTTAGTTAATACTTTTTGGTTAAAATAATAAAACTCCACAATACTCGTTATTTATGAAAATTTCCAACTATTTGGTTTTTTGTAATTATCTAGTTTAATTTTCGTATTATAAAAAAAAATTTAAGCATAAAATTTTTTTAAAATAATATTTTAAATAAAAAAGGTTATTAGATAATTTTGCTTAAAACTGATAAAAACAGTCTAAATATTTGCCCAATTCTTTTATAAAACAGTTTATTCTATATCATTTACTATTGAAATCAAAGAATTTATTTATTATACGCCTGATTCAAAACTTTTTTATTCGCCTGAGGGTATTGAGTTCTATAATCTTGTACCACCTAAAAAAAATATTATTAAAAATAATATTAAGTAACCTTTTCAAAAATATATATATTAAATTATAACAATAACTGTTTTTGTGATTCGTTTCTTGTTTTACTTTTATTAAAATCTTGTATGTTTTATGCCCCTTTCAGCTAAATCTTTTACTACTTTTAGCTTCTTAACAATTTGTTTACCTTGTTGTTATTTGCGAGAGCTTGACCACTGTATACAGTCAGTGTGTACACTGTATAGTGTATGAGTGTATTCAGTGGCGTAGATAAGGGGGTTGGGGGTTAGAGGTTTAAACCTCCTCAGAAAATAATCGTATCTACACCAATGGGTGTATATGTAAAATATTTTTAATTTTTTATCGTTAAAAAATATTCTTTGAATATCCATTAAACAGGGATATTAATACATTATCATCACATATTTACTAAAAATAAAGGTACTTGACTTAAATTTAAAGACAAGTTTTTTATATGGTAGTCTTTTTATTCTTCGTCAATTTCAGCAAGTGTTTTCATTTGTTATACCATTTTGATTTTAATCAACACTTATCCTATCAAACAATGAAAAAGCTACACATTCGTTTGTTAAATAGTATAAATGATTGACTAAATTTTCAATAGCTACCTCAGATATTTTGATCAATATCTTTATATTAATACAATTTTTGTAAAAACTAAATATTTTAGCTTCGATTTTAGCTTATTTTTACTAAGATGTGTTTATTTATTTATTTTTTTTTTGTGTCTGTTACCACTTTTTCTCAGCTCTCACCGAACCGATTTCTTTCAATGATACGTCAAAAGATCACAAATCGTATCTAGTCGAAGACATTACCCTCAAAAATTGAAAAAAATTCCCTCGTTCCCCGTAAAAGGGGGAAACCTCCAAAAAATTACAAATTTAAAAATCGCTAATTATCGACATTTTTTCCATTTTTTTTACTTAAAAGTACAATAACTTTTTCAAAAATGAACATATCAATATAATTCTTTTTTATATAGATGCATAATATCAATACCTTTTATTTGGTATATTTTTTTTATAAATTTAACCCTTAACCTGCCCACAAGGGGGGATTTAAAATGACAACTTTTTCACAAAAAATTAATTTTTTTAANTTTTTGATAATGTTCCGGAAAGTCTGACACTTTTATATATATCCTAAATTAAAGCTGATGTAATATACTTTATTATGCAAAAAAAAAAATTTCGGACTTTCTTTTATCTTCATGGTGAAAACCAATTTTTTCAAACACTTTTGAAAAAAACATTGAAAAATACACGTTTAAAAAAAAAAAAAATATGAAAAAACTCGATGGGGTGGTAAAATGCATTTGTTCCCTGTAATGTATATGAGAAAATATTTAAACAATATACTAATCACATCCATTTAAAAAATCCATACAAATTTTTTAAATTAAAGTTAAAACTGAATTTTATAGAAATTATAACATATTTTCTAAAGTAACATGTGGAGATGATGCTTGGTTTGAAAATGACCACAAAACATGATAAAAAATTTAATAATGTTGAAGTATTTAGATGTTAGAATGTATCACGAAATTAGAATAAGAAATTAAGAACGCATTAAAATACGAGCAAAACTAACAAAGACTATTCATTTCAATTACGATTCAATTTTGTTACTGTTTTACTATACAGGGTGTTCAGTAAGTCAGGAAACGGGTTTCTATTGTTCTCATTGTTTGTAACAATGAGAACAATAGATACCCGTTTCCTGACTTACTGAACACCCTGTATACTTAATAAATTTTGTACAGAATAATTGTTTTTAGTTTTACATTATTATACATTGCATGACTCATAGTAAAATTAATAAGAGGTATGCTCGATCATAGTCTGCATTTTCGTCGTAGTACGCGCATGTGCATCGCCTTGTGTTTTTGTGTATTCGTATACAATCGGTGAAATACGACCGCTGTCGTATGCGCTTTAAAATCGCGCAATTTTTAAATTGATAATTCTGATATAATATCAATGATAGACATCATTTTTAAGTAATAATTATATTAATAACTTTATGTATTGTAATATTATTTTATAATATATTTAATCGTGAATATTTATTTTAGATTCTATGTATTTTTTTTGTAACTTTTATATTTTAATGAAAAATTAGAATTGTGTACCTTGTTAATTAAACGTGAGCTATATTAACTAGTGTACAAACTTGTTTTTTCATGTTCTACATTAAATTAACACTACTTTAACTTTCTAATAAAAGTTCTTATTATTTGCATGAAATTGTTGTATTTTATTCATTTCTCTTCTGTGTGTCTCATAGTAGAAATTTTTTACTTTTTGGCCTATATTTGAATTTATTATTATTCATTTTACTATGACATAACTTATACTAATTAATAATTACTAACCATTAAAAAATAAATAGTAAAATGTTATCATGTAATAATGCAAACAAATAGTCTCAATTTACTATCATCACAGTCTTCACTGATAAAGCATCAATGTCCTACCATGTTTATAAGATCTAGGTAAAAAACGTTATAACTTTTATTAACTAAAAAATTGACTCCAGTTATTTATTTGTTTAACATTATTATTTTCTATAAGCTTTTATAAAATTGTTCTATTTTGTATTAATAGTACGTAATTAACATGTGCTACCATAGTTTCGAATGTTTTTAATTCAAAACAAATTCTTTCATTACTTTTAAGTCTACTTTAAAGTGTATTTATATGATAGATTTGAAACTGAATACCACAAATCTTAAAAGAGATAAAAAATACAATGAGCTTAAAAAGAAGTAACAGTTATTCTGACATAACTGGTAATGCAACATTACAGTGCTTGGCTAGTGGCATTAACTATCCTATTGGAGAGACTGAGGTAGATTTTTTCTTTAGGAAATAAACTCAATTTAAGTGTTAAGATGAACTTATTAAAAATACATATATTTTTATATGAAAATAATATCTATATTAACTTTAAGCCATCTTAACTTTGTTTTATATTTTACAATATACTTTATTTTTCTTTAAAATGGTTAAATTGATATATTATAACTCTTCAGTTTGTTATTGGACGTTCCCTTGCCTGTTCACTTGTAATTGAAGATAAATCTATTTCACGACGACATTGTTTTATAAATAAATCCAATGGCCAATATCTTATTTCTCACAATGTAAGACTTAAAATTTTTATTGCATGTTTATATTAATTTAGCTATCAAAGAGAATAATTAATTCTAAGTTGATCAACAATATCTGTACTACAGGGAACAGGTAATGAAACTTATGTAAATTGTGTGCAAATTCCTAATAACCAAAATGATTATCAAGTTTTAAATCATGGAGATGTTATTTCCTTTGCAGATGGGAGTGGAAGTTATAAATATCTGTACAGATTTGTTTTACAAACAAATACAGATAAAAAATTGAAGTAAGATTATTCTTAAGACATCATGTGTGTAAGTAATTTGTAGAATATGGATAAACAATACACTAATATAATCAAATGTATTGTTTATTTTATTAAACGCCATCAAATAAATTGATTAATAAAAACACTATATCTAAATCAATATTATCTGAAAAATATTATTTTAATTCATTCTTTTAATACATGTCAGTTATTTTTATTATAAACTTTCTAATCGCTTAATATGATAATAACAGAGTATGAACAATATTTGTTTATAAAACTTTAAATATAGATTTTACATTTAATGAATAATATTGTTAAAAAATGAAAAAAATTATTCCTTTTTAAATTTTAACTTTTAAACTATGCTTTGCTCACAAAAAATATTTAAAAAAACTTGCATTTATGGTAAAATGCTTTTTTGCAAAATTCAGGATTATGCTTAAAATATTTGACACGGCCCGCGTCGCTTCGTTATACACGATGCCCCTTAAATTGCAATTTAACAACGCGCAGCGCGAACGACTAGTTCGCTCTTCACCGATAACGAAATCGAGCGCGTTCCTCTCGGTCAAAATGACGAAATTTTTATCGATCTTCCACTTCACCTCGCCCATTCCCGGGCCCTCAACCTCGACTACAGCCCCTCACTCACAACGCAGGACAAGCTGTAGCCCCTTTAAATTCACTTACCGCACCCCCCACCCACAGTGAGGGGCTCAATGCGGTCCTAAAGGTCTTTAAAAAAATTAATCATACGGCTGAGAAAACATAAGTCTCCGTGTTATACGACTATAGCGCGAGTCGGGCCAACGATATGTTGGCCACCGTGGGGGAGGGGATACCAGCCGAGACGGCCTACCCGCTTATGGCGATTGACACCGCCGGCGGACAAACCGTTAGACGCTCCCGTTCGAACTGTAAACCACCAGAGTTTTGCCAAACAAACACGCCCGCGTAAAATTACAACTCCCGCTGTAGAATTTGAATTTTACAACGGTTTTGTGACGGCATTACTTGACTCACAAGCGCAAAAGTCATATACCACCCGAATTTTGCCAAACAAACATAATTCCGCTCAAAACATTATTGCATTAATCAGCGCGCCGGCCAAACCGCACGTTCAATCGACAACGGATTCGCTGCCTGCGATCACAATGCCACTATTTTTAATAACCTTAAAAACAATCACACCACTTTCTCATCAACTTCATCATCACCCCTACAGCCCCACTGTCATTATAGTGGTCACGCTGTAGCTCCACAACTCACCACCACCACACCCCTCATCCACAATGAGGGCCATAAGGTTATTCAAAATACGTGGCACACGATAGTAGACGCAATAGGTAACGATTATAGCGTGAGTCGGGCCAACGATATGTTGGTCACCGTGGGGGGGGATATCAGCCGAGACAGCCTACCCGCTTATGGTAATTAATACTGCCGGCGAACAAACCGTTTCAACGCCCCCCGTTCGAACCGCTAACCACCTGAGTACTGCCGCACAAACACGTCCGCGTAAAATTACTACTCCCGCTGTGGAGCTGGAATTTGACAACGGCTTTGTGACGGCCTTACTTGACTCTCAAGCCCAAAAATCGTATACCACTCGAGCAACAGCTCACAAATTTGGAATTGTGCACAACGGACAAACACCTCCAGTTAGGTTAGCTAACGGTCATACAACAAACACGGCCGGCACAGCTAAGTTTAAACAAAAATTGCGGATCTACAACTAAAGTTCACGGCTGTTATCTTAGAGAATCTGTACTGTGACGTACTCTTGGGACACGACTTTCTAACAGAATAGGAAGTCTCCTGGGACTACGCTGCAAGTACAATTCACTTGGGCGCGACGCGACGCACTACAGCTTGTTGGAAAGCGAGTACTCGACACACGCTACCCGATGTAGATCTATCAACACTAGTTATAGCAGGCGACCCACACACGCGCGAACAATCATCACAGATAGTGAAAAACTGCGNTATCATCACAGATAGTGAAAAACTGTGCTACGGCTTTAATGACACGGTGGGACGCACAACGCTCATTGAACACACATCACTCACTTTACTAGTGCCAGCCCGAGAACAGAGGCTGACACCACCACCCTTAGCATCAAACATGGAGGAGACATCGTTTTTAACAACAAAGTAGCGGCAACAACAATAACAGCAACAATAGCACAATAGTGGTGATAATAACAATAACGGCAGCAACAGCACAGTAGCGGTAGCAACATCCAAATTAGCAGCGGTGAAACCTATGGAATTGGAATACACGCACTCACCCCTTAGATCTCCCACAAACAACGTGAGTTTTGCGGCATTCACTGCGATACGCGATTGCCTTCCCGGCCGTCATTAAGTAGACCGGCGGCTTGGCGGGGGGGTATTTGACACGGCCCACGTCGCTTCGTTATACACGATGCCCCGCGACTCGTGCCACCTTTATCAGCCGTCGCCTTACTATGAGTATTTGACTGACCAACATCGTGTGTTATACGCTACGGTGCAAAGTCCAGCAAATGCCGCACGGCCGACGACGACCCGCCGCAAATGGTGCGAGAGTCTTCCTCCTGTTGTGAAAGCGACAACGTCGACCAACCGATTCGCACCCGCGCACCGTCGCTTACAACGCTGCTAACCTTTTGTCGTCCAAGGATCACGCCGGACATCGCGTCGTCGACGCCAGCGAAAGGGCCGCGATATTATGCGAAGATTTTTATTATTGTGTTTATCTTTTCGGTTTGTTTTATTTTTAACACGCTTTTATTAGTTTCACGTGTATGTTTGTTGTTTGTTGTTTGTTTGTAAGTTTGTAACTCTCCAAACGCCACGCGTTATCGCATATTCCGTTGTCTAGACTAGACTGTTATACGCATTNTGTGTCATATTTCATTCATAATTACCCTATTCTTTTAAAATTACTCTGCTTTTTGTGTTTAATTTTTATAAAGTTAGATGTTTAAATCAATTGTATTTATTTTTCAGATGAAATAATGAAGCATATGGTGAAGAATATGAATCTAGTAAAAGTCAATCTTATGTTGACAATATTGTAAGTTTTAATTCTGTGGATGATCTTTTTTTACAATTCATTTCTTTAAATGAATACAAAAATTATATATTTATTTTTAATTTTTACTTATGATACGATCCTATTTGGGTACATATCCCATTAGAAATAACTAATTAAAGTATAATGGAATCAAATAATAATGTTTATTAATAATAAAATAAAATAATAATAATAATCTATGGATTCAAGATATGTTGAGAATGTCCATCAGGGAGATGACAATGTGCTATAAACATCATGAGAATTATAATTTTTTAAATCACAATTAAATAATAATAATAAGTTCAAATAATATTAATTAGATGTTAAACATTCATATGGTAGGTCTCAACTGCTCGTTGCACTACATTTTCACAAACAGTTTTCTGTAAGAATGTGTATATTAACATTGTCAGCAGGTCCCTGTAATAAGCATGAATGCTGACCAAGCTGTTAAATGTTATTAACTGAACTAAGATTTGTGCACAAAATGTGACCGTATCACTTATTTAAATCCAATTTTTAATTATTAGTTGATTTATTTTAGCTGAAAAGTGAAAAATCATTAATGAAGCGTTTTCTAACTGCTAAATTAGATAAATTTAATGAAATAATTAATCAAGAATCAAAAAAAGTTAAAAAATTGAAAAAAAAACAATTCTAAAAGTAAATATATTTTAAGTAAAAATAACTTAGCCCCTGGTTAATACATATTATATTATTTTCACACAATAATAATTTTTTTTATTAACATTTACTATAATTAAAAAAATATATATAGAATGTATTAGTTTTTAAATTAGTTCTAAAATCATGTTTTATTAACCTATATTTTTGAATTAAATCATATTCAAAAAATTTTTTCCGCAGCATAAACTCGCTAATAATGAATTAACAAAAAAGAATTTAGATTACCAAAATACTTTAAAAATACAACAATGTGATTATATAAGTATATATATTGTTATTAACTTACTTTATTTAATTTTACACCTGTTTAAGCAAAGTCGCATGATATTCTTAGTATATAACATGAAATATACTGTGTCTTAATCTGGACTTATTTACCTGTATAAAATATATGTGAATAACCTATGAACTTCATTTATTTATTTTTTGGATGGAGTTCACGTAATGGGCTATAAATTAATTTTGGGTTATATATTACTATTGTATTAAATTAAACATTAGAAACATTGGTAACAATATCATGTCCATATGATCATTGATTATTAAGTAATTATCAAAAGCAGTTACATATAAACATACATTTTTGTTTATAAACCATTACATTTTTTTATATTATAACAATTATAATTCAGATCTCTAAGAAAAATATAATTTATAATGTATTGTCATGTGTGGTCTTAATTGATTTTTATAAATATTTTAGAAACATCTTCATCACGCTTTAAAAATAAATAAATCTTATTCCTTTTATTAAATATTTTGATAAGAAAAAATATTAATTAAAAAATAAAACACTTATGGATTTAAGACATTTTTGAAAAAATTAATTTATCTTATTTTTCCTAAACTTTCAATTGTATTAAGGCTAATGTTAAATTACATTAAAAAGAGGTATTTATCAAATTATTATCATTTGTAATTCTATTTTCTAGATAAAATTTTTAAGTTAAACTTTGTTAAGTCATTTAATAGCTTCAACATACTTTAATTATTATTTTTTTTTTGAGAAGTTAATTTTTTTGTTTGAATTTTTTTTCTGGATCAAATATCAAAAATTGAAGAAACAATCAAAGAAAAAGTTTATAGTGTTCTAAAAAGTGATTTTCAATGTCCAATTTGTAATGAATTAATGGTTAAGGTATTATTTTTACATTTAAATCCATTAATAGTGTAAATATAACACGTCATCATGTTAAAAGTTCTTAGCAAATTTATTATGTTACTTTAGTTAAAAAAATGCATTAGGGAATACTTTTTAATCAATTTTAAGATTGTTAAATAATATAAAGTGATAGTAGAGATCTGAAAACTTTTTGAACTTTCTAGTCCTAGAATTGTAAATAAAATTTCTGAAAAGTAAATCTAAAATATTTTAATTAAAAAAATAATTTCTAATGAAATTTTTTTTTTATTAGTTAAAAAAGTAAATAAATGTGTTTAAAAATCAATTGTAAAATTCATATAGTAAAATCTAGTAAAGTAATTTAAAATGCTTTTCTTTAGGTAAATGTACATATTTTTATTTTGAACTAACAATTAATATGATTGCTAAACATATGAAGACACAAATTTTCAATTTAAAATAAAATTTGCTTAATCTTCTAAGATAAAAAACAATTTTACAATTACTTNAAAATAAAATTTGCTTAATCTTCTAAAATAAAAAACGATTTTACAATTACTCAATTTACTTACATTTACATTACTTTACCATGATGTGTGACATTTTAAAGTAAATTTGTTTGTTTATGAAAATAAAATGCAATTTAAGTAAAATGAAAAATATTACTATGTCATTGTCTATATATTATTATTTTATAATTTAGTAACTTTTTTTATCCAAAATTTAAATAAGTTTTTAAATTTTGTTTTTGATAAATTAGCTTCTAAGAGACTGAAAAAAAAATCACATACTTCATAATTATACCAACAAAATTATTTCATTTTAGAATTTGGGTTTGAAGTTTAAATAAAACATATTTTATCTCAAAATGTTAGTTCAAGAAAACTTGAATTTTACGCATCCATAAATTAGATTAAAAAAATGATTTTAAATATCTCATTATNATTAAAAAAATGATTTTAAATATCTTATTATACTTGGGAAATAAATAAAATTTAGTCATAAATTGTGAAAATGAATATTTTATATAAAATTTAATATGAAAATTTGTTTTTTTTTTTAGGCGTGTGCAATTAATTGCAGCCATACATTTTGTGAAATTTGTTTAAATACTTGGTTGAAAAAAAGTAAAGTGTGTCCTCTTTGTCGAACTTTAGTTCAAACCAAAACTCTTTGTCTATCTCTGGATAACTTTATTACTAATATTTGTAATCTTCTTGGGAATGCAATAAAAGAACATCGGGAAAAAGTACAACAAGAAAGTAAGTATATTTGAACATTTATTAACTTATATTTATTGTTATAACTATTTTTAGAATTGACAGTTAATGTCACACGAGTAAAGTATGCACTACCTACTGCTAGAAGAGGTGGTAGAAGAAGAGGTATAACTCAACGTCGAAATACACAACCTGCACATGTTCAATAAGAAATAGTGCAAAGAATTTATGAAGTTATGTATTGATAAATACCTGAATTTTTGACTAATGTAATACATTTTAAACTTTCCAAAAGAAAAATTACTTTTTATTCTTTCATATTTAAATTAAATCGGACGTCCGCAAAATACAAATGTAATGACATTGAACAATAAAATAATTTTACTTACAATGAGAAGATATACTCCAACCAAGTCAATCCACGGATTCAACGATTCGACGCACAGTGGGGCAACGAGCTTCAAAAGTTGGCATTAAATCATGGAGCAAAAAAATATATTCTTAAAATTAATATTATTTTTATTTTTGTCCATCAGATATATAAAAAGTCATTTACATAATATTAACATAGGTATTTATTTATTTTAAAGACATTTTGGCAGAAATAGCTATTCAATTTATTAATAAAAGAAAAATGTATTATTTTAAGTTTAAAATTAGTCATGGTTATCATCATCATAATCATTGTTATCATCATCATCATCATCTTTGACATATTGAAGAGAGACCCGGACATCTGGTGATTTTAGTAATGCAAGTGCTTCAATTGGCATTAATTGTGTTTTTTTCTTTTACTTAAAATTACTGGATCTGAACTTAATAAAAACAAATTTAATATATCTAAATTAGTTTTTTCACGACATTTCCTTGAGTTATGCTCCCAATAACTTTAAATCTTTATTTTGTGCTTCTTGGGCTTCTTCATTTAATTGAATTTGTTTTATTTATAGAAATTTAAAACAAAAACACAAAAAAGAGGATCTACCAAAGTTTATTACGATACATTAAAGTTTTGAGCTCTTTGGATACCCATGGAGGGAAACTCGATTTATAAAAGTGGGACAGAGGGACAAACTTCAAGATTGAATTATGGAGTGCATCAGTGAAGGTATTAACCGAAGTATTTAAATCAAGGTTAGATAAAGTAGAGACCCAATTGTATGAAGACAAAAAAGATATAATACAATTGTAATTAGCCTCTTTGAAGTTGTGAAAAGAGTGCGAGTTATTAAAAATAGTGGGGAAATTGATATAGGGAAATAAAATATTAAGAGGAGGGTGATAAGGATCAGGTGGAACAAATCGTTCAAGAGATTCACAAACGACAACAGAATCAGTGTTACAACAAATTAGATCAAGAATGGAACCCTTAAAATTTAAAATGGAATTCATTTGGTAAAACCCATTGAAGGCAAGAGATTCAGGAACACATGGTACTCGAATAGGATGAAGGATGATTCTAAAATGTTTTTGATGTTTGATACTAAGTCGCACATTATTAATTCTGGAGACATATTATTTTAGGCCCTACTTTAATCTATTATTGTGAAGTCATTTTAATTTTTAACAATAGAAGTACGTATTTTGAAATATTATTCATTCTACTTCAGTTACAAAAATTAAAAAAAACATTTTTCAGGTTGTAAAAATAAATTTTTGAACTTTTAATAATCAATAAAAATTAAACTACAGAATTTAGTTATTTTTGTTAATGCACTTCAAAAATAAAAATATTAGCATCTTTTTAAAATACATGGGTTTAATTAGAAATTTGAATCTACGAGTGCTGAAGTCCTACCATTTTTTCATATCTATATAATAATGCACGAAGTCCTAGATATGCAATATTGAACAAATAAGATATTTTTGCAATTTAGGCAACTACTTTTATTTGCAGGGCAGAATACTTCAACAGCTTTCTTATTTTTTGCATTTACATAAAAATAGGCCACCAAGGCATAAATTGCTTTATACAACATAACATAATACACATTTTATGTAAAACCCTTTTATTGTATCCATAATCAAAACACATAAAATGTTATTTGAAGTACTTGCTTGATAATATCTATTTATTGTTTTATTTAAAGTTACTTAAGGTATTTTAAACATAATGAAATATTATGTAGTTATTTATACATTTTACTAAGGTATAGAATCCAAATATAAAGGGGACTAAACTTCAAGTTACGCCAATGCTAAAATAGTGTGCTCTGAAAAAGATATGTGTAACAAAATCACATATCATGGATACTAGATTTGATTGTATAAATAGCAATTTTCCAATTTAAAATAAACTCATTAATTTTTAGTCTTTGTCCATTAAACAGTTAAGTCTTTAATTTTAATTTATAGATAACAATTATTGCCTATTATAATTTGATAATATATTTTCTAAGTCAGTACGGTCCATAATTTAATTTACCAATTAATATTTTCTTTATCAATATCTATTGGTGTATATACAGTTCCTCCAATATAATTACGCAACAAGTTCTTTCTTCAGAAATATTAACCTTTGAAGTACTTTTCCCAGGTATATTTTCCGAAGTAATATGGACTTGAGTAATAACATTCCTATAATTTATGATTCCTTTTAAATAACTATAATTAAAATATCATTTCAACCAGATATTGTTCTATAATAAATTATTTTGTATTTTTAATTCTTGGTCAGTATTTTCTTGATACTTAAAGCCTTCATCTACTGCATCACCATAAATAGGACAATATACACTATAATAGTTATAATGCTTTAACATGGACTATGCATATTAATAATTCCCAGTGGTGATGGATACATATTGAATATCCATCATTTTTAAAGAAACATTATGATTTTGAAAGAGTTAACTTTAAACATGTAGCATCAATTTATCAATTACTAAAAACCTTTTAATAATTAAAAACTGTTTATCCATTGGTTGTGATATTCTGTACTATTTTATAGACTATAATTTGTGGGGGTTAAAAAGAAAGTGTGTAAATCAAATATTAAGTAAAAAGAGTTTGAAAATAAAATTTCAAATTTACTTCTTTTTTTAATACACTAGCAATAAAATTAAGTTTTCAAAATATACTTTTACATTAGTCCTTATGGGATTAAAATAATCCAAATGACTATTGAAAAATGATAAAATTTGACTTACACCACTTTCGTTTTGTGTCCCACATTTGATGAATACAGGAAGTATTATTTAAAATAATATTGTACAAATAATCAAATCAAATAAAAATTTATTTCAAAATCTAATAAAGTATACTACAAAATATGTACATTAAAAATAGTAAAATAATTTGGTATAGTAAAAAAATAAATTCATTAAATTTTCTTTCAAAAATTATCAAATCTTGTATTTTGATATAATTGAAGCCCAAAATTTTGATAGGATTAGCTAATTTGTAAAGATCTAACATGATAAAAATTAATATTTAAATTATAGAAAGTATTTTGTCACCAAATTTAAATTAAAGTTTCATACAATGTCGTAAAATAAGATGAAAAATAATGAGGAAGTATAGATATTTTTTGAATTAAAATAGTAATTTAGAATAAAAAACTAAGTAATTGACCATCTAAAACATTTTCCCCGATTACTCACATAAAATATTAATGAGAGAAAATAATTTAATGCAATTTTACTTCAAGTTTGAGATTTTACTTTTTTAGTAACACAGCGCTATTCCATGCTTTGCATTCGATTTTTACAATCTTTTTTTTATTATATTTAAATAATGATGACAATAGACTAAGATTTATCATTCTGTCACAAATTAGCTCATATGTTTCAATACCCAATTGTTTATGAGCATTCCATCCACAACCCCAAAGTATATTTTTTTTAGATAGTACCATAGAATGACGTGACCCTAAGCTTACTTGTTCAATTTCAGTTTCCTCTGGCCACTCTATTAGTACTGGTTCTGCAGCTATCAATATTCCATTACTTTCTGTAAAAAATGATAAAAGAAGTGAATACTTTTAAATTTTTTAAGAGCCCCCCCCCCTCTCACTAAGAATGTGATCAATGAATACTAATTCAATAATCTATTGCATTGTAGTATTTATTAAAATATGAACATTTTTTTATTAAAAATAAAAAATATAATATATTTTACAAAGATTATTTTACTATTGATTTCGACCATTCTAAATAATTTACAATTATATCATAATTTTCATATATAAGGATTAACTTATTTTGGTGTAATAAGTTAGTCTTTTTAATTTGTCGTAATGTAAAATTAAAAATAATTATACATATTATATGTACATTAAAATTTTTAAAATAAATAATATTTTAATATGTTAAAACATAAGTTCCACTCCTAATAATATACTTTATATAATATATAAATTATAATATTGGTAGTGTACATATTATGTACACTTTATAATTAAATATTTATAATCAATTTTAACTATACATAGTTTTTGGATGATCTATTGATAACCAATAATATCAATAAATGCAACATTAATATAGTTCAACATTCATACTAAAAATCTAGTAGTTAGGAAATTATATAGTAGGGACAATTGTTGAATTTAAGACAGAAATTAGATGTGTGATCGGTGAACCTAATAGAACTATTTGTGACAATTTAATGAGTGGATAATTGTTTTGGCGATCATATGCTTGATGTAATTTTCCACAATTAAATCAGAGATCTTTGGAAATGTAGATAAAAAAAAAATAAATAATAATAATTGAAATTTGATTCATATTTCACAGAGTTATCCCAATTTCAGAGGATAGTTAATTATGCCGTACTCTGTATGTCACAAATATTAATTTTTATTTATTTGTAACATTTTTATTTCATTTTATATTTTGAGGTTTCCTATATAATTTATATTTAATTAACATACATTATAACTGAATACCTGGAGAATTACAAATGCCTAGCTGTCCTGAATGATTCCAACCCCACATGTATAAATCATTGCACTCTGATATTGCAGCTGTATGCCACCCACCAGCAGAGACACTGATCACTTTTATGCCATCTAAATAGTTTAAAAGTCTTGGTCTCTCTTCTTCATTTAACTCACCATGACCTAATTGACCTCGACTAATTAATAAAAATAAAATAAAATTTTTTTTATCAGTTAATTTTTAATTATTTCTAAACACATACCTACCAGATCCTACTGAAAAAATTGATCCATTTTCCATTAGTATAACAACATGTTCAAACCCACATGCAACTTGAGATACTTTTAATTGCGACTCATATATTTTAGTTGGTATTGAATATACTTCTAAAATTAAATATAGTAGAACAACAATGTATACAATGATCAATAGATTAGTTTTAGTACAAAAGTACCATGAAAAGAAACAGCTAAATGAATAGTATCACTACAATACACATGATGTACATAAAAATCCTCTTTATTTTGTGATGTTGAAACTTGAACTTCTGACTGTAAATTTTGAGTGAGATTACTCCACTTTCTTTGAACTTTTGAATATGACCAACATTTTTTTGTTGTATCACAGGCTAAAATATTTGTTTCCGAAGTAGCAACCTGTCATTAAGAAATATATAACTTTATAAATAAAATCGAATTTCATTATTCATTTATATATTACTTGTGCACAATGGACCAACAGGTCTGAGTGCATAGGCATTATGTCCACCTCATTAATAACTAAAACTATATACTACTTATCTCATTTCTGATGCACAAATCATCTAAGAACTTTTAAACTAATAACAAAATGGCTAACTTATTTTTGTGCTATTTATAGTTAATATCTAGAGAGGCAAGGGAAACCAATATATTTTATCAAGGTATTTTTTGCACATTAAAAGCATATAATAGTAAATTTTTATAAAAATATATTGTTTAAATTTAATACAAATTAATGGATAAATGTAAATTAAAAAACAAATTTTGATGATGAAATGAATTTTAAATTCAAGTTTTTATATAGCACAAATACATACATATTTTTAGTGCATAATTTTGATAAACTATAGTAATAATCTTTTTTGTACAAAGTGAATTTTTTTAAATATTGTTTGATTCAAAAAACTGTACGTTAATATGTAGTTAAATCTTTTTTTCTTCTTTTCAGGGAGAAAAAAATTGTACAGTTTTTTAATCTAACAATATTTTCTTTTACAAAAGTTAAAGTTTTTAAATAGTTTCCAAGAAAATGAGAAAAAATCCTTTATAAATCATTTTTATTATATTCACTAATAATGTTTATCTTTAAAGAAATTAAAAAAAAAATAAAACCAATAAGTTCTTATTAAATAAGTATAATTCATTAGTTTTGTTCCAAATTAGATACATAAACTTTTAATTGTAATAACTTTTTTATTTTCCAATGGCTTTCAATTTAAACAGTACTGTTCAAGCTTTTAATTATTATACCTATTACCTTTTAAATGAACTTCAATTATTCTATTGTCTGTAAATTTTACAATTTGAAGAAGTAGATAAAGAAATATATGAAGTAACAAGTGTTTTTTCATTTTACTTCCTTGAAGTATTTTTACAATAAATAAGCTTAATTAATAAATAAAATGTCATTATTAAGTACATATAGTATTTACTTACAGATATAAAAGGTGCACAAACATCATTATTTAGAACTTCAAAATTAACTTTCTTGTCATGAATTAGACCACTAACAAAAATGTGACCATTACCTATTATAAAAATAAACAATTTTTCAATGACTTTCTAAATTTAAATGAATCAAAAATTTTGTAAACAAAACTAGGAATTTTTTAAAGATCATGCTAGTTTAAAATACATATTAGCACTGTAGCAAGTGTTTTGTGGTTAAGAAATTGGCAATTTATTATACAAATATTATCAATTTATACTCAAAATGAATTTAATTGGTATTTACCTGTTAAAATTGAAGCTGAACTCCAAGAAAATGTTATATACTGAATTCCACCATCCATTTGGATTGAATCATTTTCATACTCATGAAAATCTAAATTTTGATTGTGTTCAGAGTTCAATTGGTTGAATCCATTAAAACCGCACCAATACATATCCATATTGCTGTTTAAATATGTATATTTATCTGTTGTCATATTTTTATACATCAAATTTTACAACAGAATATTTTGATTGTAAATTATTATACAAAAACAAAATGTATAGTTAAGACAAAGCAATTCATATTTTTTTTTTAGCTTCGTTTTTTTTGGTTTTTTTTTTTTATTTTTTATATATAACATTTGAAATTGGTGGTTTTAATAAATGTAGCTTAAAATAATTAAGCAATAGTGGGATGTAAAAGTCTAATTTTTTTAGAATCACTTTCAATAGTTTCATCCTCTGAGCAACGCTTGTTAGCAACTGGACTATTTTGTTTGTCTTCCAATTCTAATTTACTATTTTTTATTATATCATCATGCTTATCAACTAACTCATCATTTAAAAAATTATTTTTAAGTGAAATGTCATCTTCAGTTCCTTTACTTTCACAAGTAGGTAAACCATCTTTTTTATCATTATCTAAAGTTTTTTCAGTAAATTTATTACATGAAATATAATTTTGATATTCATCGGTTTCTGATAAAGAATTTCTACCTTCTGTTGACAATCTAGCAATTATTTTACTACCTACTGTATTGGGTATTGCTTTTTCTTTTCTCAGTTCGTCGGGAACATAATCTTTTAAATCTCTTCTTTTTAAATGGTTAATTTGAATATCCATACCAGTCCTAAATATTGCATGAGCTCTACTTTTAACTAAGAGACAAAAATCTCTTAGGCATGAACTAAAATCTAATTGAACAACTGTTCCATTAGATTTTGATATCTCTAAACCTACAAACCAAACAGATGAAGGCCTTCCTTGAGATTTGACATAAGGAAGTAAAAATTGATCAGGATTTAAATGAGATCTTTGAACACACTCAATTTCCTCTAATGAAGTTGGTAAAAAACGAAGTCTTGATTCTACTAATCCTCTCCATTCAAGTAATTCTTCATCAGAGCTGGCAAATACAGTGATTGCCAAAAAATATTTATACTTGGTAAAAAATTTAGAAGGTTGAAAAAGTTTTGTCCAACTTGATTCTCCAGTTAATATTTCTCCCATTATGTCTAAGCTTGTTTTAAATTCATCTTGTATTATTGCTAATGTTGAATGTGAAACATTAAATGTAGAGTTTTGTTGAGGATAAACTGGAGTAATAATAGGCATGACATGACTTCTATCTCCCATATTAACTCTAGGATCCCAAACTGGATATCCAAGATCCATAAAATAAGAAGGTTTCAATAATACTGGTTGAGGCCATTGCCATTTAGAGAATATTAAAAAAAATTTATGTATCAAAGTAGCAGGTGCTGCATTTGGGTATAATTGACAAACTCTTGCAACTAACATTGCCCAAGATACTCCTCCAAGATATCCCAAAGCATTTGAATAAACTCTGTGACGTTTGGCCCACAACTTAATTGCTATTAGAGTTTTTTTGAAAGATTCTCGATTAGGAACTAATCGCAAAATAGAATCTGTAACACGGCAACCATTTAAACTTCTCACACACTTGGGGTTTAAATTTCTCAACAATTCATCTTGTTGAAGATCAGTATCTTCATGTACTTCTTTTAAAGCAAGGCGGGCAAATAACATATCTATTTCAATACCTTGGATGATCATTTTTATAACTGGAACAAAAGCTTCTTCTACAGCTCTTACATTTGTAATACAAGGGTTATCTTTTAATTTAGCATAAAATGTTGTAAAGTAATCAACTCTAGTAATATGTCTAGGAACAATTACAATTGCATCAATATCAGCTCCTTTGTGATATACTCCAAGTCGGTAAGATCCAAAAGTACATACCATTCCTCCTACATTTTCAGCAGTTACTTCAGGTAAATTACGTTCCACACTCACTTCTCTAATCCATTCTTTAGCTAAATTATTTAACATAGATAATACTTCTAATCTTTGTGATAGATCTTCATCAGTAGTAATAACTTTTTCTTTTAACAAAGCTTCATCTAATGATTTTGTTAGTTGTAAATCCATCTCTGTGGGGGGAGCATTACTTATTGCAGATGTCATTCCATACATTTTGATAAAATTGAATATAAAAAAATAGAACAATTGAAATTTTGATTTCTTTTAAACAAATGCAATATTTAAGGTTTATTAAAATGAACAATAATTTTTAAAAACTAGTTTTCACAATTTAACTATTCTTGTAAATAATAATAATAAAACATAGTATTACATAGTTAGATAGTAGATACCTAGTTCTGTGACTATAGGATGAATTTAAAATTTGCTTTTAGTTTGTATTTTGATTTAGCTTGAAAAGACCTGCAAAAATATAGAATATGAATCAACATAACAAACATTATTTATTAATTATATAACAACTGATTATACAAATAAACTTTCATTATTACCTTTTTTAAAAGTAGTTTAGCCCTTAGTATTTAAACTTTAAATACACTTTTGTTAGATATGACAAATTTAAATTTAGGAGGCTAATTAAATGTCTGTGATTATAGACAGAACTAAAATCTGGGTTATGGTTTAAGCTAATAAACTTCCTATTAATAATGTATAAATTAAATTTTATAATTGTAATTTTTCTTGTTAAAAAAAATTGTACATTAAATATGCAATTTGAATATATATTTTATTATTAAAATTAAATTATTGATTGTATAAATAATTTCTTTTATGGTATTTTGTTGTAATAGGTACAAAGATGTACCTACAGGAAAATATAGGTCAAAACACTCATATACACTTGACATATAAAAATATAAAAAGGAAAAACAAAAATTATAGCCGTTTCACAATAATGTAACGTAGTAGTCAAAATAAATTTTAACTACTACAACTAAAATGATAAGGGATGAAAAATGCACATGGCTGACACGTTGGTTCTACAGAGCATCGTAAAAAATAATAAGTATTTTGAAATAAGTTCATACGTACACAATTTTTTCTTCATTCACAAAATAAATTAATAAAAAAAAACACACACTAGAGATTTAAAAATATAAAAAGGAAAAGCAAAAAACGATAACTGTGTCACAGGTAACAACTAACGAACATCAAGCACATCTTTACTGACCAAATCAGCTATCAATATTAGCTGAATTAATTTGACTTATTGCCTGTAGAGTGCAGGCAGTTACAATACAGAACATAGATTTGCAATTGTACATATAAATCGAGTAAAATTTGTTTGATTACTATAGTAAAAATTCTTATATTAAATTTTGTAAATTACGTAGCTTATGCAATACCCATTGAATGTTAATAGTCGTATACCCATAAAAAATACAAAACAAAATATGACACGCCTCTCTTTTAGGATAAACAGTGCAGCCATAGTAAATAAATTATACTTTTGATTATAATTACAAAATACAGAAAGGATAATCAAAAAATTGCAATGCAATCCTGACCTCATAATTTAAACTTTGCATCATGAAAAAACTATCTGAGAATAAAAAATAGGTCATTTTATAAAAATTCAGACAGGCCATCTTCCCCACCCAAGTCATTTATAAAACTAAGTCCACTATAAATACTTGTAAATAACGAGCAACATGGGCGTAATTGATATGAAGTCTGTCGGGTTAAGGCTTTTTCAAAATATTTGCGTAGAACACACAAAAAATTGTCTTATTTTAGGGGAAATAGGCAAAGCAATATAGTAGAAATGTCGCCGTAATATCTACTCCAAGACATTGTATGTAATTAATCCTGACTATGTGTCTGATTTGTCTTATAATATACATAATACAACATTTTAGGCTCTTAACCAGGATTCTATTTCGATGGTAAGGATAGGAGTAGACACTGAAGTAAATCTCTGAATGAGTGTCTTGAATAGAGTATAGATTTATGTTCTCATTGTCGTGAGCCCATAATTATTTTGTGAATATTCGTTTTAAGGAATTTATATGTAACATTATAATTACTAGAAAGTAGAATTATGCTGTCAAATACTTTAATTGTAACACTAGTAAGTATTATAGTATTAATATTTTAATGATTATTTAATGAACAATGTAAATATAAAAGGGGACTTGACCATCATTTCGGTGGTCAGTTGCCAATCAGTTAATTAAAATTTTATATTTTCAGAAAAAAAGGCTTTCAGTTTGGTTTAAGTTGTAATTATGATTATCAGTACTATCAAATACTATCTAGCTGTGGTATCAGCTTTGATGTGATTCATCAGACAAAAACAAATAGTGTTATCTAATTCTGATACTATTTATTGGCCAATAATAATAATAATAAAATCGTAAAAAAAAATGATTGAAAAGTGTTACTTTTTAATTTTGTTTAGTTAGACACCTAATTTATTTTAAGATTTACACGGAATTAATATTTATTTCGTGTTACAATGAATATTTTATTTTTTCGTCTAAATAACTTAGTCTGAACTTATATAATCTAGTATCTATTTATTTTTTGATTTATAAATACAAAAAATAATAAAAGTACAAAAATGGGAATATTTTTTGGGAAACCTAAAACTAGCAGAATCACAGACTATGATCGAGCAGTTTTAGTATGCATTTATTTTTATTTCTAAATTGATAATATTATAATGGTCTCTTTTATTTAATCATTTGTATATATAATTTGTTTTAGCAAATGAAACAACAACGTGATACTTTAAAGCGCTATCAGCTAAGAGTAGAATTATTATTGGATAAAGAGAAAGAACTTGCAAAAAAATTAATTAAAGAAAACAAAAAAGAGTATATAAAATCAATTCAACTTTTTTTATGTTTAATAACAAATAATTAGTGGTGTCTATGTTAAAGTTAACGAATATATATATTCTTAAGTGTCAATTGTTTTATGTTATTGTAACAGTAACATGGAAAACAATTTTAAATACAACTCATTTGGTTGTAGTGGTTAATTTTTTATTTATTTACTAAAAATATAATATTAATAAATGATACAAATTAAGAGTTACAATCAATGAGAACAATAGAACTCCATTTCCTTATTTACTAAACCCTCCTATATATGTTATTACAGTTAAGGAAAAAGGAACATTCAATTATTTGAAATTCATATTTCCATTATTAGTAAAACTTATTATGTAAATTATCTATAAAACTATTTAATATAATACCACTAAGGCAAAAATGAGATTATTAAAAAATTTCCTTCATCATTTATTATCATAATTATAAATACAGAACATTTTTTATTTCTAATTTAAATAAATTTATTAATCATTATTCCATTATATGTATTTTAACTAAAACTTTAATTTTTCCATAAAAAATTAAAGCAATTATAATACTAAAATATTATAAGCTATTATCATTTTAAAAATTAAAATTAATTATTATACAAAAAATTGTATGAGTAATGTTCAAAATCTTGTCAAATTATCTGAATTTTAATTTTGTTATAAATATCTGTATGAATAAATAAATTTTAATTTGTGATAGAAAAGCAAAACTTCTTTTAAGAAAAAAGAAGTACCAAACAGAACAATTAGAACGAACTGAAGCAGCTTTAGATACTGTTGAAAAATTAATTCAAGATTTAGAGTATACTCAAATAGAGTCTAAGGTATAAAGCATGTATTATTTTTTTAAATTATGGCTTAAAAGAAATTTACAACTTTATCCATACATTATTCTCTATTTTTTATAATAAGAGTGATTTAAATTTTGACTAAATTTAAATACATATTATTTTCCAGTGAAAAATGAAGGATAAAATTTCAATTAATATATTAATATGTCTTTAATATAAAGCATACTAACAAGGAAAAGTCACGGTTAGAGAATCACCAATTTTTATAAAATTTATATGATTCTAATCTACATTAAAAATGAAGTTACACCAATTTTTGGCATTGCTCCCTCTCGAAAGGAGAAAATCGACTTTGAAACTTTGACCTAGCTTAAGTAGCCTTTTTTATACTTTTTAAAGTGCTCAAGGTATACAGTTCAGAACCTGCAGCCTGGAATGACTTTTCCTAAATTTTTTTATATTATTATTACAATTAGTATGTTTCACTTACTGGATGAGTTACTTTACTGTAAAATTTATAGATTTTTGAAAATTCATTGAATAGTGTTACAATGCAAAAGCACCATCCAATAACAAATAAAAAATTTTTATTTAAAACAGCTTAAAAATTTCCTAATATACACTTTGTCTACTAAAAGCTGATAGGAGCTCAATTATACATCATTCTAAAATTATTGATTGAAATTTATATTATTAATGCAATTTATTTCTTTAATAAGAAGCTATATTTGTCAAAGATATAATTATATAATTTAAGCTTTTTGGTTAATAATTCATTAAAAAAAATATAATTTTTAAACTTTTCAAATAAGATGTCATAAACATGACTATTAGGCATTGTTCAAAATATTAGTTTCCCAAAAGGATTTTTAACTTTTTATCAACCAAATTGAGTGTTAATAAGTTAGTGAGCCATATCGACTGAATTTTTTCTTAAAAAATTGATATACCTCTGAAGATATATTTTTAACTATTACCTAGTTAAAAAAAACAGCTTATTAATTTGGTGTTTTACTAATATAAAATTTTGATTTAAACTATGTATTTTATTCTTAGGTTATTGAAAGTCTTAAAATTGGAAATAATGCTTTAAAAAAAGCTAATGAATTGTTGAATGTTGAAGAAATTGAACAGTTGTTGGATGAAACAAGAGATGGAATTGAAAAACAAAAAGTGAGTAAAAATAAAGTGAAATAATAAGTTTCAAACACATTTTATAAAATTAAAACAACTAGTTATTAAACTAGTGAGAGTTTTAGTGATTGTTGCTTTTGAATGAATTAGTTGAAAACTCAAAAAAATTATTTTATTGGCTTTTCAAAAATTAAATCTTAGTTACTCTTGTTAAATACTAACTCTTCTACTCAGTATAGAAATTTAATTAAAGTGTGAACATCCAACCATCTTTACCGAAAGTGTTGCTAAGCTACTTTATCCAACTATAGTACTTTCTGTTGTGTTTATTAATATAACATTTAATATGCATTGTAAAATTGATCTTTTTACTTTTTTCAATTCGGAGCGATCAGGGCTGCATAGTTTTAATACCCCTGGACTGTTTACTTCCTAATATGTACTTGAAATTATATAAAAATAATTATTTTTAAAAAGACCATAAACCTTTCGTTTATAACATACTTGTAAATTTATATATAAGTTAATTTGGTTATTTTTATAGGAAATAACTGATTTGCTAAGTGGAGCCTTATCAATTGAAGAAGAAATAGCTGTTGAAACTGAATTAGAAGAATTAATTTCTTTGGAACATCAAAAGATCATTGATAAATTACCTGATGTACCATCTAATCATTTACCAACTATAGTGACAGGTTATTTTCTTGAAAATTTTCAATATCATAAAAATGTTTTATTTGATTGTATATTTTATTATTAGATACCAAAGTGGAAGAAAAAGAATCACCAAAGAGAAAAATAGCTGTAGAAATTTAATAGTTTACTCATGTTATCAAGTTTCAAGAAGTTAATTTGTACAATATTTTATGACTTTTATACATCTGTCTTTATTATTCTTAGTTTTTCTTTTAGTTTTGTAATATTTTTTTATATTTTATTTTAATCTGTTGTATTTTACTAAATATTTTGAAGAAAAAAGGTAATACTTTTAAAAAATGGTTCACTTTTTTTATAGAATACCAAAAATTGATTAAAAAAAAAATAATAATAAAAAACTTATTTTTATTTTGAAGATTTGTGTATTACCACTGATATATTTGCAAATAAATATATTTGCTAAATTATACAAACCAACATCATTACTTATTACAGTATTCATATTTTATTAAATCGAAATATCACTATAATAAAAATGTCTTAATGTTATAAGAAGAAAATAAAAATTATATAAAAATAAAAATACATATTAAGCATACACATCTTCACGATCAGCACCTACTCCATCTCCGTCTTCAAGGGATGAAAAATTTAAAAAATGAGCAGGTCTATGAATTTCATGGTAAAATTCTTTTGGGTTAGCCAATTGGAGTTCATACTTCATATTAGCATCATGTCTCACTCCTAAATAATACATTTTTTTAGCATAAAATTAGTAATTACGTATTTAAAATATTTATTTGATCAGACACAAACCCATGAAGTTATAATTCCATGATCCTTGTGCTGGAACCATAAAGAAACCAAGAAATCTATCTGACAATAGCATTTGTACTTTTTCATAATGACTTGGTAAGTAACCTTTAGGGTTATTACCCTTATCTGTATTTTGTCTTCCCCACTCAAAACCACTTAAAAAAATGAATATATTTTCTTAATACTATTTATTTTCTAGTTAGGAAAGTATTTTAGTTTTACAAAGAAATAAGATATTGTTCATTATCATCTTCTTAGCCTCTATATAAACTATTTGGGGATCTGGACAACTGAATGATCCACTGTGCCACACCATATCTCAAGAAATAAGATATTATATTAAAAAGTTATTCTAATGCACATCAATGAATTGTCTTAAAATCACTATTTTGTTACTATTTCAGCATATTTCACCCAAAATTTTTACTATTTTTTTTTTTTGTCAAACTAAATTTAATAGAAGAACGGAATTTTCTTGAAAAAAAAAAGGCACTAATTATGACAGGATCTTTTTTTTATAAAGATATTATGATAGTATATTTTATGGTCATAACTTTAAGAAATTTTCATAAAATTTTAATTAAAATTATAACACAAGCCAACTTTTTAATTTTTGATTGCCCTTAGAAGAATCATTTATAAATAAACATTTTACTAATATAAGATATTATTATAGAGTATTGGATAGAATAATTTACCTGGGAGTCAATTTATAGGCCGTTAATGAACAAGATCCAGGTGTAAAACTGCAAGTAATAATAACAGTTTTTTCTCCATCCCATGATGAATTATCAGACATAATTTTAGCATGTGTACTTATATCCTATATAAATAACAACACTTTAAATTTAACACTTTTTCATAGTTAGTAATGTTTACTTGTGGGGATAATTGAGGTAATTCATTAGGCTGTGTGTGTATCCAACCAAGTGGTTCCATGTCTGTAAGATAATGATGATTATTAGGCAGTTGAGAGGGAACATGAACCGTTTGGTGGGTTCCCCATTGTGGTGGCATTACAAGACATCTAATTTCTTTTACTTGAGGATTATCAGGAGGGCTAACACCATAAAGATAAGCACAAATCTAAAAAAATGTTTGATTATTAAAAATAAAGAAGTGTTAAATGTGTTAGAGCTTTGATAAATTGTTGCATTATTTTAAATATTTTCAACTGTTTATTTATTCATATGTATTTAGTTGAGTGCTAATCTTTCAAACTCATTGCAAAATCCAACATTGGATATTTGTAGTTATAGGTTTGAAGTTTTAACTATACTATCAGTTTAGTTTGTTAACTTCTTGTTTTTATGTCAATTAATCAACTGATTATTAGTACCTTCATTATCCATTACTTGTACAATATTGATAAATATATACCAACTATATGTTGATTATCAGTATAAAAATAATAAGTAAACAAACTAAGCTTACAGTGTAGTTATAAAGTTAGACCTATAACTATCACATTGAAGTTATATTCTGCAATGAGTTCAAAATGACAGAACACAGTTGAATACATGGAAATATTATTGAAAATATTTTAAATAATGGAGAAATTAATATTATATAAAAATTGATAAACAAAATATATTAGTATTTAATTAGTTTACTATGGATTAAATTTCAAATACATTTTTAATTTACTTGAAATTAAAAATTAATAGTTTAATAAACCATTAAAATGTATTTTTATAAAATGAATAACACTATAAGTGATTCAAGAAAATATTAATATACAAATTAATTATTTATTTTTAAAATAAGTTTTAAGGTAGAAAAATATAAGATAATTTTAAACTATTTTCCTAGCAAAAATATTTTTATGGATATCATACCTGGGCTCGTAAATCAGATATTGTAACAAATTTTTTTAGTACATTTTTAGGAAGTATATATGTATAACCAGTTTCTTTAATATCATCAGAAGATACATAAATATGATTGGTACGTAAATGAAGATTGGTTGCAGATATAGCACGAACTCTCCATTCAGTTTTTGAACTAAACAAAATAAAGAAGAATAATGATAAAATTGTGAAAAATAAATCAATTTTAATGTGCAAAATTTCACTTAAAAATTACATTTGCTTGTATCCTTATTAATTTTTATTATTAAACATTGATAATAAATAAGGTTAATCATTTACTCTATTAATTATCATAACAATGTTATATTTGAAAATATCTAACGACACTTAATATTGCTATTTGTTTTATTATTTATTACTGAAAATTTAAAAATAACTCAAATATTATTTATTTAAGAATTGTAATTTTCCATAATTATCATTTAATAAATTTTTTTTTTTTTACAGATTCAGCTCTAAAAAACCCAGCACAGTGGGGTGGCGGCACAATAGGGTCGTGGCATAGTTGGGTCCAGTATAGATGATATCTGACAGTGATTAAAATCACTATCATAAAAAACATTTCGATGCAAATCTGTAGATAGTGTTTAATTAAAAAAAAAAAAATTTGTCAAAAAAGTAGTTCAAGTGACAGCTGAGAAAATAAATGATAGCTACAAAAAAAAACATAATAAAATAATATTAATATGAATTTATTCTCACGAGAGTAGACTACACTATCCATGATATTTATTGAAGTTATTAAATCTAAATGAAATAAAAATCAAATGAGTTAAACATTTTTTTCTAACTCAAAAAGAATTAAGAAAAAATTCAGTGCCACAGTGTTACCGTCTTAGAAATCGTACCTTGCATTCGTCACTTAATAAAAATGAAAATTTAGCTAGTTCAAATTTTAAAGTTATTTTTCTCGACTTCAAAGAAACAAAATAATTTAAATAAGTTTAACTTTTTATACTATGTAAATTAGATTGATATAATATTTATGAAAATCAGTGTAATCCCCTTATAATAAAATAAAATACAAAATCAAGATATTTAACACAAAAATAGCATATTTTTGAATACGGTAGCTATTTTCACCATGAAGAAAAAATAAAGTCCGAAATTTTTTTTTTTAATATTAAAGTATATATAATTTAAAAGATATATATAAAAGTGTCAGTATTTCCGTAACACTTTCAAAAATTAAGTTGAAAAAGTTCTACTTTCTTTAAGTATTTTAAAGATTTGAACCCCCCTGTATTAAGGGAAATGGTCTGATTTCAAAAAAAAGTACGTCGAATGAAAGAAGTATATAAATATTATTTATCATAAAAAAATTGTATTGATCCATACATTTTTCAAAAAATTATAACATTTTAAAGTTATAAATGTAAAATATAAAATCGAAAATTTTAACACAAAAATAGCATACGGTAGCTATTTTCACCGTGAAGACAAAATAAAGTCCGAAAATTTTTTCCCCCATAATTAAGTATATTACATTAGCTTTAATTTAAGATATACATAAAAGTGTCAGTATTTCAGGAACACTTTCAAAAGTTAATTTTTTGTCAAAAAGTTGTCATTTTGAATCCCCCCTGTGGGCTGGTAAAGGGTTAAATGTATAAAAAAAAATTTACCAAATAATAGGTAAAGACATCAAGCATCTATTAAAAAAAAAATTATATTGATTTGTTAATTTTTGAAAAAGTTATGGCAGTTTTAAATAAAAAGAATTTCGAAAATTAGCGATTTTTAAATTTATAATTTTTTTGGAGGTATCCCCTATTTATGGGGAACGAGGAAATTTTTTTTTCAATTTTTGAGGGTAATGTCTTCGACTAGATACAATTTGAGATCTTTAGAAGACGTATCGTTGAAAGAAATCAGTTCGGTGAGAGCTGAGAAAAAGTGGTAACAGAAAAAAAAAAAAAAAAACACATAGTAAAATTAATACCTTCTAAGCTTCGCATCAAAGCTAAAAAATTTTCAGTGGCACATTAAAAATTAAAAAATGAAGTTATGAGAGCACACTTATTAGGGCAAGTTAATTAATTGGTAAAAATAATTTTACATTTAGAAGGCATTACAAAAAAATGTTTTATATATTTACTTTAATATTAGTAAGCAGTCAGAAGGAAATATTGTATCGATATACTAAACAATCAATAAAAAATACTACTTTATTAAATTATTTTTAGGTTAACTGTTTAGTTAATACAGTTGTATACTTATTAGGCTTTAACCAGCTCCATGGTTTAAGAGACCCTGCATATGGCAGTGTTATAGTTAAGGTTTTGTTTTTAGGGGGATATACACAAAACTATAAAAAAACTATTTCCTCCTAAACAAAATTTTCTTTATCTTTATCTAATAATTATTTTCACAAGGAAGATCTATCCCACTTCAACTCCTTCCCTTCTGGAATAGGAGCAAAACCTAGCACTCTCACTAATTAGAGAATTTGATTCTAAAACTAGAATCTTGTGTATAAATTTAATATACCTGAATGTTTGTGTTTCATAGTTTGAAGTGGTAGAAGTAATTATGTCATCTCCATGTTTGTTTACAGTTCTTGTGGTCGTGGCTGTCAATTGTGATTGTTCCTTTGTTTGTTTTTCTATTTCTGCAATTTGTTGTCTTTGTGCTGATGGAGCGCTTATTTCCATTCCCAGAATAATATCACGAATTTCAGATTGTGTTAAAGAAGCTACATTAACACTAAAACATAAATACACATTTATAAGTATTAATTTCTATACTTTAAATATTTAAAAAACAAATATAACAAAGTTTTTAATGAGATAAAATGTTTGTAGAATACAAAATATTATTTTGTAGTGATTTATAATTAATATATTACTTATTTTTTTTTCCATAATCAGCTAAAATTAGATCTTTCAATTGAACTTCCACTTTAATCCATTCATCATCACTTAATGTAGGCCAAATGTGATGAGGTTCTGTTATAGTTGTTTTGTCTGGTTTTAAAACAACTTTGGTACGCTCAGTATTAACATGCAAAGCTCTTAATATTAGAATTAATCGTGAAAATGCCTGAAATCAAGTATAATATTTTAACAAACAATTAAATTTTTTTTAATAATTATTTACTGTATAGGATGAAATTGTCTTTAACCAATCATCATATAAATTGAATAAAACCATTTGTGGCTCTGTAGCTTTTAAAATGAGGTCACCAAATTTCTCAACTTTTAAGCATGCTTGGAAAGGTAGCTGTAATTCTGAACCTTTTATCACAATATTTGGAAAATCTAAGAGATGAACCTTCACAATCATAAAAGAGACTTAATTTAGTTAAGTATTCATTTAATATTAACTTTAATTCTTTAAAATAAATCATGTTACCTCGAGAGGATCTAACATTCCTTTTCGAGTCACAATAATTTGTTTTGGTTGTTCTTCAACAGGTAAAGAACGTATCAAAGCAGCAACTTCTTCAGCAGTTTTCCATTTTGCTAACTATAATTATTAATTAAATAATAAATAGTAACTACAGTAATAAATAATTAAGGAATATCGAGGAGAATGTAGGGCAAAATGAAATTTGTGCTTTAAAAAATATCTAATTGTAATTATGAAATCAAAATGTTTTAAATATATTTCATTATATATGTTCTTTAATAAAAAAAGATATTTTCCATTTAATTTATTATTTTTTATGTTATTATTAAATATCTTTTTGTTCAGAATTTTTTATCAGAATTTTGAATTTTATGAATTAATATATTAAATTTCAAATAGAAATTTTACTGAATTCAAGGCAAGTTTAATTATTTGAAATAGTTTAATATAGTTTTCAATTTTGTTCACATTTAAATAGATAGATTAAAAAAAAAAAAATTAAAAAAAAGTACAGTGGGGATGTGGCATAGTTGAGAAAAGTATAGATGATATTTAACAGTGATTAAAATCACTATCATAAGAAACGCTCCACTCCAAACCTGTAAATAGTATTTAATTTTAAAATTATCCATAAGCAACACCAACTACTATTTTGTTAATTATATTCTGATTAGTAGTTCTTTGATTTTTAAGTATAACATATGAATAAATACTTTTTATAGTAATAAAATTTGGTATGAAATTGATATTCAATAATTTAATGTAATTGTTACAGGGAAATTAAAAAAATTATAAAGTAGTTGTTGTTTTTATGCAAACGTGTATAAAAATTGAAGGGCTTGATGCAATACTTTTCAAAAAAATAATGAGAAGAAGAAATTTAGTAGTTTGACGGAGGAGCCTTAAAGAATAAGGTTTTTAATACCAGGCGGACAAAACTTGTATGGTAGCTGCTTCACTAGTTATGTGTACAAGTTGGCCTACCCAACACTTGTAGTGTCAACAGCGTTGAGACATCATCACTCAACTTTAGGCTGGTTCCATATATAAAGGAGACAGATAGATGCAAAGTAAAAATAGGTACGTGGAATATTGAAACATTAATTGGTAGAAGTATTGAAGAGGAAAAAAATTTAAATTTGTTGTATGCAGAAAACTAAGTGGAAGTGAGAGAAAGCAAGGAAAATAGTTAAGGTAATAAAATATTATACTCTGGTAATTCTAATACAAATAATAGTGTAAGGATAATAATGGATGAGTAGATGAAAAGTAAAGTAGCTAGTAAAAGTGACAGAATTATAATCGTAAAATTAATTTTCGAAGAAAAAGGGTTGAATGTAATAAGTATCTATGCACCACAAATAGGATGTGGTGATGAAATAAACAAGGGGAATTATTTTGGAGATGGATTAAGTGACGTAAAGAAGACCTGGTAATGAGGATGCGGTGACAGGTGGAGATATGAATGGGCATGTAGGTAATGAGAGGAGAGGCTATGAAAGGGTACATTGAGGGTATGGTTTTAGTGAGAAGAATGAGTATGGATTTTATAGTGTTGTATGATCTTGCTGTGGTTAATACTTATTCTAGAAAGAGAGAAGAACATTATACAACTTAAAAGAGTGGGAGAATAGATCACAGATTGATTATTTTAAATCAAAGAGAGAGAGAGAGAGAGAGAGGAAAGCAAATAAAAGATTGTTAAGTTATTCTAGGCAGTAGTGTAACTACACAACATAGACTGATGGTAATGAAGTTGTGGTATAGTGGGAGGAGAGTATATAAAAACAAAAGAACACAAGAAAAGAATTGAGGATATGGAAATAGGTGGTGGAAATTGAAGAGGGGAAAAAGAATAATTTTTAGTAATTGTAAAAAGAGAGGGCTTTATGGATGTCGAGGGAGACATAAATAATGTGTGAGATAGATTTGCTAATTATGTTAAGAATACTGCAAAGGAGATTGCTGTTGAGAGTAAAAGAATGCCAGGAAACAAGGAAACTCGGTAGTGGGATGAGGATGTCAGAAAATCTTTGAGTAAGAAAAAGCAGTTCAAAGTATGACAGAAGAGCAAAAGGAGAAGATTGGATGGAATATAAATGCTTGGGTAAAGAAGCCAAGTGTGCGGTAACTAAGACAAAATTTAAGCTGTATGATAGGCTAGGAACAAAGGAAGGTGAAAAAGAAGTCTATAGACTTGCAAAAGTAAGAAAAAAAGTCTAAAGATTATCACAATATAAGATGTATAAAAAGAGATGATAAAAGGATGCTATTGAGTGATGATGACGTGAAAAAAAGGTGGAAAGAGTATTTGAAAAATACATTAAAGGATATCTTGGGGAACGAGGAACTAGTAGAATTAATTAGTGAGGTATGGAAAGCTGTGGCATTAATGAAAAAGAATAAAGCAGTAGAACCAGATGAAGTGCCAAAGATTAATAATTCTGTCAAATTTTAATTATATAGAGATTATTATTAAAATGAATACAAATTACAAGAATTTAAATATTATTTGTTATCAATANTGAATACAAATTACAAGAATTTAAATATTATTTGTTATCAATACTTTTGGTAATATTAATCACATTAATTAAATAATCAAAGTAGAAGTATAACATTTTGTGTTCTACTTTCATTTTCTAAGTTAAAAAAAAATTTATAATTTATTATTAAGTTAATTCTTAAAAGTAGAATTTTGGTCACTTAAACTACAAGATTTGTGATTAAATGATGTTAATTTTATCTCTCTATTATTTAATATGTTAAGGCTATTCAAACCTTAAGGTTGTTTTGTCTTACATTCGCCTAATATATATTCCTTTACATTTGTAATAAAAGTATACTCTTATTATAAATTAAATTAAAAAAAAAAAATGAATCAACAAATAAAAGTGTAATTACTTGACCCAAACGTTTTTGACCAGCCCAGACTGAAGTATGAATAATTTTTAAAAACAACTGTCCAGTGCGAGGATTAAAAATAAATATTGCGCCATTAATAGGTTTAGTTGTTAAATTTCCTTCAAAAGTTTTATGAATTGTAACTCTGTATACATTGGTATCATCAACAAACCTAAAATTTTATTCATAACACATTAGTAAAGAAACTTGAAGGAGAATAATACAATTACAAGTCTTTTTTTCAAAATCACTTATAATAAGGCTACTAGAAGTTTAAAATCATTAAATTCCCTCATTTTTAACAATTTAAAAAAAAAAATTTTCTGGTTTAAAGAATGTGAGTATATATTATTTATGTAGGGGGATTTCATAGAATTACCTATTATTTTTATTTTTACTTGAATACAATTTGGAATTTTCAAAATATTTAGAGGAAAAAATTCAAAACCCTTTACTTAAACTCAATAAATATTTTAAGTTAATATGAAGTTTCTAAAAAAAAATTTTTTTTATTTTAAGATCTTCTAAGTAAAATCATCAGAATCCTTGATATTTTCATGGTTTTTCCAACTATTTATAATACCCGGATTCTTTTACAGTTTTTTGACTAATGGCAATCACTACATACAAAAATTTTCAATTGACAGTCACTTTATAAAAAAAACGGTAGCACAGTG
>NW_026099574.1:2352533-2364937 GCF_025091365.1 Daktulosphaira vitifoliae
CCCCCCCCCCCAAATGAAATATATAACAAGGAGCATAAAATATAAAAATCGATTTTGTTTCAAGGAGGGGACTAAGTCTCATAAGATTCTTTATAGTTAAAAAGGTGTAAATTACAGTTTTGGCAAAGATTATACACATAATTTTTCAAATCCAATGAATTACTGCATTAAACAGTTTTGACATAATAAATGTCTAAGTATATTCTACTTAAATTAAAATATTAGAAAGAAGGAATATTTTATAATATTTCAATTTTAAATTAAATTTTTATTTTTTAAAGGAGTTTCTATCAACATCTAATTAATAGATTTAAATAAACAAAAATAAATAAATTATTACCAAATTATTTGATTTGAAAATAGTTCTCCATAATTTTGACTTGACAAATATGGTTCAGTTGGTTCAGATGAATAAAGCTGTAAAGCTTTACGAATACGTTCTCTTAATACATAAAGAGCTGGATTTGCTTTCATAATTTTTGCCATGGCTTGTTGAATTAATGGTTTACAACCGGGGAACCAATTTCCATATGCACTATAATATTAATAAGTAAATTATTTGATTATTACTAAAATTTTACTTATTCAATATTTTTTAAATAATTAAAAAAATATTTATTATTTCTAAAAAATAAAAATATTGAACACACAAAATTTTACTAAATTTAAATTTACAAGTTTATTTAAAAATAATCAAAATAAACATTATAATAACTTTTATGTCATATTAAGAGCTATTGTAGTATACCCAAAAATGAGGTTTCTTAATCTTTAACACTCTAGGATGGATAGTTAATTTGTTACCAATGTAAAGGATAACAACTCTAATTACTAAATATATCTCTAATTCAGCAAATGGAGCCATTCATGACAGTGTGTATCAGGTGATACTAATTTGTTATGAACTCATTAACACCATTCCTCTTACAAAAAGAAATAATACATGAGAATATTACCTATGTAAATTATATGCCAAGTCAATTGAAATTAGAACACCAGTGGGCGAAGGATAAATTGACATATTATCAGTTGTATAATCTAAAAATTTTGCCCGAGCATATCGTTCAACATCATGTGAATCATAATCACCCCAGCGTAGTTGAACATCTAGCCAATATTTTTGTGTTGTTGTATTATCCATTGTGTCTCTAAATAATTTCAATATCATAAAATACATTAAAAACAAATAAAAACATATTTAACCAAAATTTATAACTCCAGACTTAATTTGATTAATTGATTAAATTAAAATAGCTCATTGCATTAACTTAAGTGAAAAGATTTTTTAAAAACTCCAGTCTGCTGATAGAACATAAAGGGTAAAATTGGGTTAATATGAACATAGGGGGAAAATTTATTACTCATTGTGAAATATTTAGCAATAGTTAAGATTGAAGAATTCTATTACTTAAGAATGTAATGACTTTATAAGTAAATCTACTTGATTACCCTACCCTATTTATCCTACTTTGCCCTACATTAAAAAATAATGAATAAGCTAGAATCAGAACTCATAAATGACTACTACTAAATTTGATAAAAATATGAAAAACACTGAATTAATTACTTAGAATCGGCCAACAATGATGGTCTAGAGACATTCCATTTATAAGCTGCAAATAATAAAATATCAGCACAAGATGAGTTCATTTTATAAGATTTACGAGGATGAATAGTTTCTTTTTGAACAGTTTCTATTTCCAGTGCATCCAATTCTTGATCAAATACCTAAATATTAATTGAAAATATAAATATAAAAATTTAATTTAATGAATAATGATTACTAACTTGACAAAGATCCATAACAATAGATTCATGAACTTTTTGCCATAAATGAGCTCTAAAAATTTGGATCAAAGAAATTTTTAATGTAGGTATTTTGCCATGCATAAATATTCCTGTTAAATCTAGCTGCACTTGAAAACCAACATAAACATTCGCACGGTTAATAGTAGGAGACCACCACAAAGTAAATCGACGATTAGGAATTTGATTAAGACCAGAACGTTGAGCATTAGTAAGTTTTTTATACTTCATAGATTCTTCAAATCCAGATGCTTTTTCCCTAAAATATGTAAAAAGTAATAAGCAAATTTAAACAGATAAAATTATTCACAAAAAAAAAAATAATAGTTTCATTTTTAATTATTGTAAGATGAAATAAATATTACTATTTATATATTTATATACAGAGTGATCCGTTTATTATAAAAAATATCAAAAATTTTGAAATTTTTTTTGATACTTTTAGTTAAATATAATTCTCAAATTATTAGCTATATAATGTTTTAAGTTCATCCTTTATGCTCGCAAGTGTGTCAACTTTATTTCTTTTTTAATCAAAACATTTTGTTTTTATTTTTTTTTTTTAATTAATAACAATGTATTATTTTTTTATTTTATAGTTTTGGAATTTATGATCTAATTTAATTCGTTTATCAGTTATTAAATGAGTTAATTTTAGCTTCGATGCGAAGCTGAGAAGGTATTAATTTTACTATGATGTGTTTTTTCTTATGTCTGTTGCCACTTTTTTTCAGCTCTCACTGGACCGATTTCTTTCAATAGTACGTCAAAAGATCACAAATCGTATCTAGTTGAAGACATTACCCTTAAAAATTGAAAAATTTTCCCTCGTTCCCCGCAAATGAGGAAAATATCCAAAAAAATTACAAATTTAAAAATCAATAAATTTTGTCATTTTTTCACTTTTTTTCTTAAAACTTCCATAACTTTTTCAAAAATAAACAAATCAACATAATAAAAACAATATGTAGTCCAAACACATATTGTCTTGCTAAGTAGGTTGACGACGTTCATTTTTATTATTTTCAGAAAAAGATAAATGAAAGTTACAAAATTTATCTGTTGTGGTCAAATTTTTTTATTATTTTTTAAAATTATTTTTGCAATCTTTCAATATGTATTTTTACTTGAAAATTCGTAACTTAAGTGTTATATTTAACAAACAAATTAAATTAAAGATTTTATTAAATTCAAAATATGTTCCCATTTGAAAAAATAAAATTAACACCCATATGAGGCATAAAGGATGAACTTAAAAAGTTTTATATAGCCAATAATTTGAGATTAATATAATACTAAAAGTATGTAAAAAGTTATGCTTGTAGTAGAGAATAGATAAATCTACAAAGCTCAGAACAAAGAAATTAAAACCCCAATACTTTCATATAAAGACATGATGCCTTTAAAACTAAGTTAAGTAGCATGAGTATTGTATATAACAGTAATATAAAATATGACATAACTAACCAAAATAGACCTTCCCAAGTTGGGAAATAAGTTCCTTTGAATAATGTATGCTCCAATATACCTTCAACACCTCCTAAAGCTTGGATCATGTCTGTTCGATAATTATTTAAATTCCATAATTTACCATCATGTCTTTGATGAGTCCACCAAAATGGATTTTGCTTAAGTACCTAAATTAAAATAAATAAATTAAAAGATAATAAATTAAATAATTCAACTTGAAAATTATTTATATATTTCTAATACTGAATTATATTTAATCACTTTAAAATATAAGAATTGATTTCTACCAGCAAATAAATTTAGTTTAGCATTTTAAATTCAAGTATTTACAACAGTAAATGATTAGTTAGTAGCCTAATTGCCAAAATATTATCAAATATTGTAAAATATTTACAATCACTTGTAAACTTAGTTTATGGCTTGAACATTTTAATCTTTAAAACTAACAGCTGACCATTCCTAAAATTAACTTAATGTTTAGCTAATGTTGGGTAGTTAAGTTTGATAACAACTGTTATTAGATAATACCATGGTAGTAAATATTAAATACTGACATGTTGAATTAAAATACTTGCTAGCCTTATGTTAATAAATAAGAATATTACCTCTAACACAAGGCTATTAATATTACAAATTAACTAGTGGCTTTTTCTAAAGTAGAGCATTAATTTTATATCTGCTAAAATAATAATATATCTTAATAATTTATAGTATATATATATATATTTAACTAAATATAGATTATTTATATAAATTATGTATGCACTTTTTGATATAAAATATTACCTGATATTGTTTAAACTCAGTTCGAATCCTCCAACCTTTGTCATATGCTAGAGTGTGTCTGTCTTTCTGGAATAAAGTATTTATTCTAGGAATACCTCTATCCCAACTATCTTCTAAATCTTCCAAAGTTAAACGTCTAAAATTAATTTATAATTAAATCAATACAACAAACAACAATATAATTTGAGGTGTTGACACTAATTAATTTTTTATAACACGAATTTAGAAAGTTAAGAAAACATTTTACTTTTCATTATTTACACTACTTATATTAATTAAAAATTCATCAATTTTTTTTTAAATTTTTAAAAATTTTACAATTAAAAACAGATTCATAAATTAATTAAAAGTTCTAAAATTTGGAAGTTTTTTTTTTTTTTTTTAATTTTCCTAAACGAAGCACTTTAAAAAATATATACATTTAAAAACATTTATTTTGCATGGTAAAATTATATATTAATAAATTCTTTGTTTCCTGCTTTCGTGTAAATATGATAACAGAAAACAAAGGATTATAAGACTTTAGGAAGCTCACATAAAATCTTTTCTATATTAGAATTGATAAAAACAATCAAATGTGTGTAGGAAGGTCTACATTCAAGGGGCACAAAATGTGTAGCGCTACAAAAAAGGTTGAACTGTTCACATAAAAAATCTTTAGCAAAAAAATAAAACCTTAAAAATCCATTTTACCCATATCACTATTGGGCTACTACTATGAACTTTCCTGATTACACTATTGACAAATCTCTGATAAGTGCAGGGATCATATAATGATCCTTTTTGCACTTCTTGCTAATCAACAAGTTTTATAAATACACAACATATTTTTGCATATACCTGTTTTGAGCATTAGCCTCTTGTCTTTTTAAAGCATATTCGGCCCAAACTCTTTGTGAATCAATAAATTCAGATTCCCAAGGTTGAATATAACGGTATAAATTAGGTATTAGTTGATCTTCATCATGACTCATACCTGAACGGAAATGAGTGATTCCAACATCAGTTTGTTTAGACCATCTTAAATCAGACTTAAGAAAAAAAACACAATGTAATTTTTACACAAATACAAGAAATATAGTTTCAAAATATAATAATTACTTGTGGAATCAAAACATGACCCATAGATAACATTCCTAAACCGCCAAGTTCCTTAGGTGTATAAAATACAACAGGAGGGAATCTTGAAGGCATTTTGGAATTAAGACCTATCTTTATACGAGTTTGAATTTTGTTCTCACATTTTACTAAAAGGTCTAATAATTCTTGAGTATTCACAACAGCTTCACGGAAATAAGTCATTAATCCTATAAGAGCTGTATTCCATTTATTAACAATCTATAAAAAATAATTGAATAACACTAATTTGTTTTTAAAAATCTGACCATGAAAATTTATATAATATAAGTAATTAATATTTTAAATAGCTAAATATACTTTAGTAAAAGTAGTTGATCCACTGGCCATTAAAATTTGTCTAACACGATTATGAAATCTTTGTAATGATTCATCATCTACTCGTAAGAATGATTGGGCTGTCCTTTCTTTTGTTATTTCATTTTGTAAATTCCAAATACCATCTCTATGAGTAAGTTCATCATGAATTGTACGACACTATTGAAAACGTAAAAAAATAATTGGATGGATAAATCTAATAGTTGAAGTTTCTTTTTCGTGTTCTCACTTACTTTAGGTAATATACGACATTCAAATCCACTCATATTAAACAACAAATTAGGATTATCCTTTGAATATACACTTACAAAACTGTTTTCCCATTGTATTGTAGTTGTAGAACGTGGTAATCTATTTTTGATATCCCAAAAAACAGCTCTTCCTCTAAATATTAAAAAGATAAAAGTTTCAATTCAACCTCTTTATTCTTTAACTTACAAATTAACATCATGTTTCATTAAACGCATTCTAGCATCACGAGGCCAACATTTTTTATTATTGTAACCTACAATATTTTCATTATTAGGATCTGGATGTTCAGTCAAATATCTTTGAATTAAATCTTTTGCTTCTTCAGCAGTAAATCTTAAAAAAATTAAATATTTAATTTGAAAAAAAAAAAAAATAACTTCTATATTAAAGTCAAAAAGTTAAAATAAATTTGGAATACCTCAAGAAAATATGTACTCTATCAGTATATCGACAATACAAGCGAACAGGATGAGCTACTTCAGTTTGAACATCTTGAAATGTTAAGAAGTCATTTGGCATTTGTGGAGGTCCAGCCATTTCAGAAGCTCTTTGTAATCCCAATACCAGCAAATCCAAAACGAGCCCATAATATTGAACAATAAAAGATGAAAATTGTAAACCTCTAACAATACCATAACTATTTGTATGATTCATATCCTAGAAAAAAAATTATTTCAATTATGAATTGCAAAATAAATAGAAATATAGATATAAATTTACTTTTTATTAAGATAATAAAAAATTAAAAAAGCTTATACCTTGTAATTAATAATAACATTGCTTTTAGCCGTCATATAATCAGCAATATTATGATCAACGATTAGTCTGAGTAACCTATTAAGTAAGGTCAAGTCAATTTTTTCATAAATTTTTTCAAATTTCGATTCCAGTAAAACATTACATTCCCCTTCACTTACATCCCAAACATCTTGTAAATTGTTTACACCTAATACACAAAAATTTTAGTTCATTTTATCCATTAAAATAATATTAAAAATAAAGAAAATTATACTGAAAAAATTAATTAAAATGTGAATTTCTAATAAATTAACATACGTACAGAAAATTTGTTTTCATGTTAATAATTTACATACTAGAATATACTTAGTGATATTTAATAAAGCAAAAGTAATTTTTGGCTTTTCTTTAGTAATTAATAAAGGCAACTTAAAAAAACTTTTACAAAAAAAAAAAAAATAATAATAATACATTTTTAATTTTTGAACAAATAACAATTTCAATTTTTGAATAGATGGTCTAAATATTTATATTAGTAATGAGTTATACTTTGTTATTATAATACAATTTTAAATTATAATCAGAATATTGGTTACCACTTATTAAATTTGTTAATTAAAAGAAAAATACATTTATGTAAATAAATCATATTATGATAAGAGATTGTTATCGAATGAAGTTGAGTGGCAGTATCCACCGAAGATATTAACACTTTTTGACATTATCAAACATGGGTTCTCATTTGTACTTACAGTTATGAAAAATTTGACTTGCCATAAGGTTTTAAACCAGGTAGTCAATCTATGACTAGGTCTGCACCAGCACTCTGTTCTTGCTGGTTTTTGATAGCTACAATCATAAGTAGTACAAGGAGTACCTTGGATTTGTGCTGGAGCTACCCTTTGTAAAATGTCAAAAAGAGTGTTGTTTTATAAACAAAACTCCATAATGAGGAGTTAGTTCAATTCATTTTTAATAATTAAATGTATATATGACAGTACATAATATCCAAGATTTAATTTTTTTGAAAAAGTTAGACAAAATGTCCATTTTTGAAAAAAGTTAACATTTTGAATTCTTCCTTGTGGACAGGTAAAGAATCAGATTTTTTTAAAAAATATATACCAAATTGACAGGCAAATACCTAAGAAATCTAAAAAAACTATTTTGAATCTTTCTCTTTTCAAAAAGTCATGACTGCTTTAAAAAGAAAAAATTTTAAAATGTCTAAATTTACTAATTTTATTAATAATTGTAATTTTTTGGGGATTTCTACATTTACAGGGAACGGGGAAAATTTTTCAATTTTTAAGGCCGTCTTCAACTAGATATAATTTGTGATCTTTTGATGTATCATTGAAAGAAATTGGTCCGGTGAGAGTTGAGAATTAGTAGTAACAGACACACACATACACACAAAAAAATAAATACATCATAGTAAAATTAACACCTTGTCAGCTTTATATCGAAGCTAAAATTTATTAGTTTAATTTATTAAAATAAATTGTTAATTTAGATGTAGACATTTTGAATTACAAAAATAAACGAATTACCTTGACACCATTTGTAAACAAGCAGAGGTGGAGGTTCAGTATCTGATGGTTTGATCCATGGTGGAAATAAACGCCGTTTATCTGCTTCATACCATAAATATTGATCTAAATAAGCATCTGTAATTTTTTCTAACGGTTCTACATCATAAACAGGCACTAGATGAGAGTATAAGTCCATGAACTCTATGCCTACCTAGATTATTAAAATAAATATGTATTTAAAATTCTTAAGAAAAAATTACAAAATGATAAAAAAATAAAAGTTAAAAAAATTTTGTTTTATACAAAAAGATAATATTTATACCCATTATTATTTTGGGGGGTGACAAAACTTACCACTGGAATATAAAAATTAAGAAATCTCCTCATTACGGTAGATTACAGTGGCCTTTGATAGGCCCTACAAGTGAAAATAATAATTACATTTTAATACATTACAAAAACAATAAAATAAAAAAAATTAATTAGATATTTTTATATAATTAAATAAAGTAAAAAAGCTTGTTATTTTATAGATATACATATATAAATAAGCCAAAAAATTTAACTCAATAAAGTTTAATTGATGGTTATTTTAGATATACAAATGTATATTCATAATTAGATGAATATTTTTGAAGTTAATTATCTAATCAAATTTATTAACACATTTAAATTTGTTTGTTCAGATTAATTTTTTCCAAATAAAATTTATAATAATAGATCACAGACCACATTATTAATAAATTTTAAAAGTCTGTATTCATTTTTAAAGAATCAGACCCCTGTGCAATCATCATAATAAAATTTTTTTAAAAATCTCAGTCACGCGTGTAATCCTATTATTGTTAAAAATGATCATCACAGATGAAAATTTACAAGCCAATAATAGTTGGGCATCATTCTGCATCCAATATCAGAGCCCCTACGCATTTCATCACAGTAATTAAAGCTTATTAATTGAAAAACTAAAACAAATAACATATCTAAATGCAATTTATAGAAGTTAATCCCTCTCTCCAGTGAAACTTCCAAGACGATATCATCATGAGATAATCTATTGGTCAGTCCCTCCCACCTATAATAATACATCCAGAAGTAGCTTGAGAGAGGGAGTAACACATAATACTGTTGTCCTTAGCTGTACATTATATTATTAACCTGAATAAAAGTTTATTGACATATAAAACATAAGTGCATGAGAGTCTAGTGGGAAGAAAGTTTGTCTTTATGGGTCACAGTACCTAATCTTATAAGATGCCTCTTTTTTCATATTATTTTCGATAAACTTTTGATGACTGGTTGTCAATTACTGAAGAATGTCTCTCACATACATGTACTTATTCAATATATTCTAACAAATATAATAATCTATAGCAATAAAACTCATAAAAACAAAATACTATTAAATAAATGAAACACAAAATAAAATTTGGAAAATTGTAGTAAAATTTTACTTTAACAATTTTATTTTTACTAATGTTTTTTTGAGTTGTTTTATTTATAAAGTTAATTTAATAAAAAACAATTTTATTTGACTTTATTGCTAACATAGATTAATAAACTTGATAAATGATATAATTTAAACAATTATTTGTGAACAAAAACAATTTTATTATTTCACTATACTTTTAAGATGTTAGAGACATTTTTGTCAGTTCTAGTTAAGCTATTCAATAATAACAAAACACAATGCATTATGTATTAATTTCAAAAGAATATTAAATATATTGACTTACTTCTTTAAATGTCCTTTGAGTTAAAAGATGACGTTTTATTCTAGATAATGCTTCATGAGGATTATCATATGCTTGTTCTATTAATCCAAGTTCTTCTCTTTGGCTCTGATTTAAACGAGATTTAACACTAAAATAATATTAATAAAAATGAATGTATATTTTCAACTAAATAAAAAAACAGAAAATACCTGTAAGCTTCTTTTAAACGTTCTAAAGCTAAAATTAATAATTTGGTATCATGCTTGTATGAAAGTGGTGGGAAAGGTATAGGAGCAAAACGTCTAGATTCCAACCAATGAACAGTTGTTGTATAAATAGCAACAGCTTCTTCAGGAGAAATATATGGTCCATCCTATTTATTCAACATTTAATTATTATTTCATTAAGAATTATTCCTATTTTAATAATAAACTTCACTTTAAGATAGTTATGTTGACGTTCTTGTTCTGCTTTGAGATATAATCTTGTTAAGCGCCCTAAATTTTTTTTACAAACAGTTTTATCTACAGTAGCACCTCTACGAATACGTTCTCTATTATAATGAGCAGTATTAGTCCACCAATCAGCTTTCATTTTTACATATCGAAGAATCATGTTTTCAATAGGAGTAGGTAATCCAGGAACCTTATAAAACACAAGTTATTTTTAACAACTCTTTGTAATAGTAGTTAAAATATCATACTTTCCATGGAATATTTGCTTTCCAGCATCTCCACGCTTCAGATAAATGTTGTAAAATTGTTCGAGCTTTATTCTGTTTGATACCTTCAGGCATCATATCAACTATGTCATGCATAACCTAAAATATGATACAAAAGTTTATATTTAAAAAATTATTTTTTTAAATAGTTTATATGTAACAAAATACTTACTGAAGCACGAAGTTCTAGATCAAAATGACTTTCAACTCTTTGTTTTGTAACAGTTTTTGCGACACCTTTAGAATGTCTTCCTTCAAACTGTCTAGATAATAAATTACCTAACCAACGTTCTAGTAATGGTGTTATACCTCGCATAAAAAATAACCACACTCGCCATCCAGGAGCCCAAAATCCACAACCTGGGCCTTTGCCCACAGGTCCCTTATGAATAAATTTTAACAGTATTGAATTAAATTAACATAAAAATAATGAATATAACTTACAGTATTAAAACGATAGTAAATTAGATGTTTAAGATCTTTACACATTCGTATTTGTCTCATAAGCTTATACTTATAGCGATACATTCCTGTTAATTGTCCAACATGTGCAAAAACATACTGCAAACCATCAGCTAATTGAAAAGCATCAATATTGTTCAATCTGTATTGCACATGTGAATCAATAATTAATTTAGTCAATCGTAAAATTTCTCGACACAAATGAAACGCTGTTGGCAAAATAAAAAAAAAGATTAAAGAGTAGTTTAAATTTTTATTAAATCAAGATATTACAAAAAAATATTCTGAATTGTTAAAAATATTTATATACATATTCTATAAAAGGTCATTGTTTTTTAATTGTTAACAATCATTTGATAATAATATTATTTCACTAAAATATATTAGGACTGCCATTGCAATGCCACATATTTAACACCTTTTTTAAAAATGATATTTTATTATCATGAAATATAAAATTAATTTTTTCTGTATGTTTAGTTATGTGGCATTTTTAGTTTGAAAAGTGTTTCTTTTTAAATTTATATCTTTTATAATAATGTTTAGTTCATAATCATACGTTATTATCAGGGATAGGACAATTTTTCAAAAATACATTTATTTTTACTTTGGCAAGATCTCAAGAAGATAATTATTTTATAAATGAGTAACGTGAAAAAAAACAACAGAAAATTAATTTACTTATGTAATATTTCACCAATTATTTTCTTGTTTATTAGTGAATTTACAAAAATACCCTTGGATTCAAGTATGTGTTAAGGTACATTTAATAATGCAAGTATCTTGATTCTTGATCATACAATTGCCTATGATTGGTATTTATTAACATAGTGTGTTATTGTAATTTAGTATTGCTTTTCTTATATTATATTAAGTTACATACATTTTAATACATAGAAAGGGTTTGTAACACAGATGCCCATCCAAGCTACAAGCTGTACCCCTCACAATTTGTACTGGTGTATATTTATAATGCATACACAATTTTTTTTGAAAAAAAGGCTTAAAAATTGATTATTTTAAATTTCATGATTTTAAATTAAAAAAAATTATTATTTAATTTATTATTAAAAAATGAATAATAAAATATTAGTTTCAAACCTATTCATGAAGAGTTCTGTTAAAAATGATAATAATAAATTTCTCTTTGTTGTAACCTCAATTAGCTCATAAAATTTATTTTGAAATTGTAAAAAACTTTGTTAAATTTATTTTATTCTGTTATATGTTTTGTTACCCTAGCTAAGAAAACCAATTGCTATATTTATCAAGAAACTCGAAAAATTATTTTTAGTTAAATATTTTTCATATACTTTAGTTTTGAATTAATATTTTAAATAATATTAACCACAATGATAAATTGTTATTATTAAATTAAAGTAAGACAATTTTTTTTTATAAAAAAGGGCATTAAAACGAAATAAACTTTGTAAGAAACATAATACAATTCCTGGTTCTCATTTG
>NW_026099574.1:2365088-2397734 GCF_025091365.1 Daktulosphaira vitifoliae
GAGTGCTATGGGCTTATATATATATATATATATATATATATATATTATTCAAAAATCAAATGGTTCGTATATTACTAATTTATATATAACTTACCAAATTAAAGTAACAATATATTGATATCAAAAACTGCATATTTACATAATAATGTTATCATGCTCATAATTTGTACAAATAAATATCAAGAAGTAACTTTTGCCCTTTCTTATAAAAAACGTCCATTATCCTTTTCTTTTAAATTTTAAAAGGAAGGAGAATAACAATATTTATTCAATAATTACCATTCCCAAATCTTGATTTTTTTCTTTCTTTAGTTGTCAAAGTTTTAACAGGTTTTAAGTTGAAATTATAATCCAAATGCAAGTAATTGAGATTTTTACGATGTATTAAAAGATTTAACATATTGTAACCTTGTCTACAAACTTGCAATCCAGCTTCAACCCAGTCCAGAGTTGTTGTTTGGAAAAATTTAGTAAATTTGAATGATCGGAATAAATATCTATTAGAGATATTAATAAATGTAATTTTATATTTATTAAACTTTATACCTAAATAAATACCTTTTCTTTTGAGGTTTAGGTGGCCTATGTTTCAAAGCATTCAACACAAAGTATTTCAATAATTTTTGATAGCTTACACGGACTTTAACTGGTTGACCTGGTGGACAATGTTCTCTATACCAACTTTTAACCAAGGGCACATCAATTGCTCTTCTACAACGTCCTAATATATATATATATATATACATAGTAAATAAAATTTAGGACCCTTTATATAATTACATTAAAATACAGAAAAAAATTTACCTGATCTCATATTAAAAGGTCTTGGGGCCCATAATAAAGCGATCCCATTGGCTGTGTTATCTGTATACACAGGTACTTCTTGTAAGAATGGTTGAACTTCAGGTGGCAATTCGAATTCTTCATCTTCATCAAACACTGGTTCATTAACCTACAAAAAACATAACCAATTTTTTAAATTAAATTTACTTAATATATCTAACCAAAATCAAAATTAGTTAATATTTATAAACAAAATATTAGGTACTTAATTATCTAAGAATGATATTGTAAATGATATTATGTAAAATTTAAGATAATAAACCAACTATCCTTATGAAAGTGATTTTAATCACTGTCAGATATCATCTATACTTGTCCCAACAATCTATACTTGATCCCACCCCACTGTGCTACCATTTTTTTTTATCTTAAAATGTATTTTATTAAAAAAAAAAACAATCCTATTTACTTTAAATAGTCACATACATTATTTTTATAAAATGTAGACCTAATTATAAGTATTACACAAAATAATTTTAAACCATCTATAAATAAATGAATAAATGTAATTATAACCTAAGTAAAATGGCTAAAACTTTTCATCATTTAAAATTATTTATTTAAAAGAATAATAATTTTAAATTTAAAAGTTTGAGCTACTTGTTTGACAAACTTTATCTTTATTATAAGTTTGCAAGTTTGAATTTAAAAAAGTTTATTGGCCTATCTCTAATAATTAAAAAAGCAATTCCAAATCTGAATAAATTTAGAAGAATAAAAATAAAAATACCTTCACAGAATGCCTATGAGATATAGGGTTGATTAAAGGATCAAAGTAAAATGCTGGTAAATCTGGATCTTCTGTCTTGATATACACAACATTTGGTGCATGATACCTGAAAAATAAATAATACATCATTTATTTATAATAACCACATATATAAACTAAAATTTTTTATTAATGAAAAATAAACATAAAATATTAAATTTTTTTAGCAATCCTCCTATATAATAGAAATTGATCACTTGTGGCTAATTAATTAAGTAAAATTAAAACTATATTAAAAATATTATTAATTAAAAACTAAAAAATATTAAACTCAAAAGCCACAAAAAATTACTGAAAAGTCGCAGATACATATTTCGGAAACAATGTTACAACTTACAGCACTAAACACATATTATATATAATACATAGTATGTGTTTAGCGTTGATAATGATAACATTGTTTCCGAAATACGTATCCGCCACTTTTCAGTAATTTTTTGTGACTTTTGAGTTTAATATTTTTTAGTTTTTAAATTAATAATATTTTTAATATAGTTTTAATTTTACTTAATCCCCACTATAGATTTAATCTAAGGAAAATCTATATTTTGGTAACTTTAAATAAATATTGTTAACCATTAAATGAAAACAATGATATATAATATATGTATAAATAAATTACAATTTTAAAATTGTACTGATAAGTAATTTATTTCATAAAATTTTACTTAAAATTGATAATACTTTTTTAACATTATACTTTAATTAATTAAAACAACAAATTGTATTCAGATTAATATTTTCCAAATAAAATTTATAATAATAGATCACAGACCACATTATTAATAAATTTTAAAAGTCTGTATTCATTTTTAAAGAATCAGACCCCTGTGCAATCATCATAATAAATTTTTTTTAAAAATCTCAGTCACGCGTGTAATCCTATTATTGTTAAAAATGATCATCACAGATGAAAATTTACAAGCCAAAAATAGTTGGGCATCATTCTGCATCCAATATCAGAGCCCCTACGCATTTCATCACAGAATTATCTTAATAAATACAGTATTCTTATTTATACTTTTTCAAGTCAATGTTAATCTTTAAATAGAATTCGTAATTATTTGTTCATAACTATCAGCGCTATTTAGATTTTCTTAAATCTAATTAACTTTAACTATTATGAGTTATTATCACACACATTTAGTAAAAAAAACATATATCTAAATGTAATTTTCAAAACTTGTGTGTAGTAATTATGCATATATATTATTATATCATATAAAATAATAACCTAATCTCAACGGTTCATGTATTTGTCCACATCTTTTACTACTTTATAGAAAAATGTACTAACTATAAATCTATTTCATGAAAATATTAAAAAAACTGTGAAAATTGATAATGAATATTTTGGATGTTTGGAGGGTATATTTGGAATATATTTAATTTTTTTTAGTTATTAGTTCAGGTTATTTTCCATAAATCCAGGAAAATCTTCTTTTATTGAAGCTAAAATAAAATACTAAACAAATAATTTTTTAAATCATATTTTTTTTCCAAATACGTTTACAAAATCTTAGTACTTACTTTTGCAGTTTATTTATACTAAGTTGTTTTTGAGTTTTAAGCAGATCATTGGAATCAATGATATCATCCTAACAAAACTTATTAATCGGCAATAGTAAATCTTTTAGATTAAAAAACAATAAAAAACATGGATAGTATAGTGTAATTTTTAAAGTAGGTAAAAAGTTTTAAAAAAATAATAATTAGGTAGGTACTAAATTTATTCAAATGTTTCAAAATTTAATAATTTAGACTTTAATAGTTGTATTTTTTTTAATATGCTACGCTTACAGCTCATTAAGTCTTTAGGGTTGTTCTAAATTTACAAATGTTTTTATTTATATTTTTTATATAAATAAATAATGTATTAATTTCTTAATTTATATTATTTACATAAATATTATATATTTAACTTGAATACTTCTTGATATTTCAAAATACTTTAGATTTTTAGTCATAGGTGTTAGGATATAGATCTTAAGAGGCTAAGCACCTCATCAATTTACAAATTAACACCTCCAAATTTAGTTAAATTATATGCATTTAAAATATTTATTTAAAACTAAAAGTGAAAAAATATTTAACTCAAAAAGCCACAAAAACTACTAAAAAATAGCATAAACATATCTACAGCACTAAACACATACTAACACAATTCTAATGTCAATAAATTATCAATTGACAATTTTCTTAAAGCTGAACAATTTTGTTGTATTTTAAAACATTTTAGAGAGTATTTGTTTAGTGCTAATGATGGTAACATTGTTTTTGAAATAAGTATATACTATTTTTTAGTAATTTTTGTGACTTTTTTAATTGAAGAAATTTTAGTTAATACTTTTAATAATATTAATAACAAGTGATCATTTATTTTTATATAATGTATATAAAAATTATTTTTCAGAAGGGAAAAATTTAATGTAACCCTCCTCAAAAATAAACCACTGTACATCATTGTTATTAGTCCATATTTTAAGTTTTTGGTAAAAACTTTCCAGACAAAAAAACCAAACTGATATTTTGTAAGATTTATTTCTTATATGATTTTCTCTTGTCTTTGACGGCCTTTTCGCATTCTGGATTCTAACAAGGTACAAGGAGCTATTTTCCAGTAATTTTTTTTTTATATGCATGTCATCATTGCAGTTTTATATTCATTTTTTATTATATATAAAAACTGACAAAAAAATTTTTCCACTGTACTTATGTTCAAAAAGTACATCCTGACTACCTCTACTTATTACTATCCCTAATCCTTTTATATATTAAACAAAACTCACCAAGACAAATGAACATAATGAGGAAGATTATTGTACAAATAGGGAAAAGCTATTCTATATTCAGTACGAACAGGTTGTCTGATAATAATTTTATTTATATCATTGAACTCATTCCAATCTTCATCGCGTACAAAACTGAAACATAAAAGTTAGTAATATTAATAGACATGTGGATCTTTTGACATTTATTAATTTTTAAAATTTATTAGTAGTCAGTTAGTCTTACGCAGGATTTGAATCTTTTATAAGAGGCTCAAATTTTGGACCACCAGGTATAGCCATATTTAAAGCTTTAGCAGTGAAAAATGATTTTGGATCAAATAAATAAAAATAGTTGTCGTCAACAAGATCAGTTAAAAGTTGATTAGCTAAACGGTATAATGTTGCCATTTGTGGTAAAGTCAAATTCCATTTTCGATAGGTTGAACCATTTACATGCCTAAAATGAATATTTAAAAATATATATATTATTAATTAAAAATCAGAGTTATTACATATTGTTATAAATAATGAAATTTCCTAACTTTACTAGTATAATTAAAACAAAACAATACTTGTATTAAAAAGTGGTTAATTATTAATAGAGTTCAGGACTTTATGCATTTATACAAATTTTTATGATACCTAACTTTATGAAAATTTATCGTAGGTATATAATATATAGTCATATTGTTTAATATTTCTTAATGAGAGAATTAATATAATCAATATGTACATATCAAATGAGGTGTTCATTAATAATGACACTTAAATATTTTAAACTTATTGTTTTATAAGTTTACAATCTTTATGGTTTAATTGCTACATTAATTTAAGTGAACATTTAAACATTTAAGTTTATTAATACTAAATTTATTTCAATTTATACACTTAAATTAATGTAGTAATCTGATAAACCATTAAGTTAGTTAACTTATTTTTATATTCTTTAAACTTAAATAATATTATCATATAATATACAGACATGTATTTAATAATTTTTTTTTTGATTATTCTTGTAATACTTCATATTTTATCTTCTCTTTCAAATATATCATAATTTTAATTTTTAAAATATTAATATGACTTTTTTTTTAAAACTCATCATTCCCTAATACAATCTATTACTTATTGGAGCTGCTAAAAAATATATAAATAATAAAAATATACAATATTACAGGAACTTTTTTCTTTAAGGAAAATGTCATCCCCATGTCCCTAAACTAAAATCCTAATTAATTTACATTGATTACATTATTAAGAAAAACAAAAACGAATATCTATTAAAATGGCTTACTTAGGTAGGTCGGGAACACATTATGCCTCTGTGCATAAATACCAGGGTTTAATTCCAATGTGGTTGGCTATATAGGTTTTTTCAGCTTCTTTAACACAAGCATAGCTTTTCAAAGAGGACGTGAGAGTTAAAATAATAACTTATTATTGATGTATTTAGAAGACTAAAATGAATTTTATAAATGAACCCTAATTATTAACAGTTATATTGTTTTATAATAGACACTCCTATATTATATACATAACTTGTACTAAATTCAAGGGGGACACGATACAAACAGTAGGTTATAAGCAGCACTGGAAAGAATACTTGCCAATAATATGGCAAGTATTATTTTTAATGTGAAACATATGAATTTCATAAGTTAAACATCTTCTTTTTCTCAACACATAAAAAAAAAAAAAATGATGAGTTTTCCATTGGACAAAACAGTTTGCAAATGCAACCCAAGTTTAAGGAATCAAAGTGACAAAAAGTTGATTCCAAGAAATAATTTTAATTAATAATTAATTTTAAAAATTAAATAATGCTACCTCTTCAAAGTTGGTTAAGGAAATAAATGATAAATAACATTTTAATTTAAAAATTTCACTGTGATTGTTAATCTAATCAAAATAACAGTACTTTTACTTTTTAGTTTTGCAATTGTATCAATTTTTCTAAAAAAATTATATTAACCTTTCAACTCTAGGCATCTATGTATTAGTGTTGTTTTTTAAATTACAGTAAAAAGGTCAGATATTCATTTGTTATATAAATTTGATGTATTTAACTGACCTTGTGTTTACAAGAGGTTTATGATCATAGAACCATTTAGCAACAGCAACATCTTCTTCATTATCTAAATCAATTTGGATTGCCTCTAAAGGTTCAACATCTAAAACATTGTCAGCATAATCTAATGGTGGTTCTTCATCATCAAAAGGAGGGAAACGCATTCGCTTGAAATGTCGTCTATCACGTTTTTCTCTTCTCATCATAATCCACATAGTCCTGAGAAATAAATCATTAATTACTTTTTACAAATGAATATAATACACTTTAATAATTTTACTCACCCCCATTGAGCTATATAAACTGGTTCAATTACCCATGGAATTTCATTGACAAATGTTATAGCACCAGTAATATGATACAATACCTTCACATCTCTGATTTGTTCCCATGGCATAGGCATGTTTTCTAACAGTTTTAAAACAGCATGTGGCATATACTTTAAAGCTCTGAAAATTGTTAATTAAATAATAATCAAAAATTAAAACTATTTTTAACAATAAAAATAATTTTCTATAAGAAGCAGAATTATTACAGATTTTTGAAAAATGAATTATTTTCAAAAACAAAAGTTGACCTTTTCATTATAATTTTGGTATCGTTAACTTTACCAGACACTATATTTTCAAACTTTTTTTTTAATTAGGTAGTTTATTTAGTGTAAATTAAGAATATGTAAAAATGTTCAAATGGTAGCAAGTGATTGAAATCTCTCAGCATTTTTAAGTCTTAACCAAATAAAGTACAAATTCAAGTATTTTTTTATGTCAAGACCATTGGGGATTGTTTAACTGTCATTAAAAGTGTACCAGAAATCATGTGAAAAAAAGTCGTTATATGGGACTAAAACCCATGAACTAAGATATAGAGACAAATATTATAATAGACATAATATTGACACTATAGCTCATTTGATTCAGATCCCAATACATTTCCTTACAGGTTAATGTGATGTATGGCTCAGTGAAATACAGCACTGTATTAATGTTATGTCAAAGACACTGTTATTATCTACAGGTGATCGTTTTTTTAACTCGTGATTATAGTAAGTAATACTCTTGAATTGGATATATCTATTTATAGGTACATCTAGTTAAATATGAATTGTATAATCATTTACAATAGTTACAACCATGCTACTTGGACATGTCAACAAAGCACAGTGATAATTTAAATTATAAGGTATTGCAACTAATAACATACCCAAGATAAACTCTTTTATCATGACGATATTTACGACTACTCATATCTCCATGATCCCTTATGATTTTACGTATATGTTCAGGTGGCATGTCTTCTTTCTGTGCATCAACAAAACCAAATTTTCGCTTAGGGGCGAATCTTTTAGACTGAATTTGCTGCCATTTTTGTGCTACAAATAAATTATTATAAAATATATATTTATTTTTAGAACAATTAAATTTTTTATTTGAACAATTATTGATATTGATTATTAATAGCAAAATATTTAAGTTGTGTAGAAAAAGGAATGTTACCCATCAACTTAGTGATAACATTTCAATAGTATTAACCACATAATTAATATTTATTCAAATACTAACTAATAATTCTCTGTTGAATTAAAGATTTCTTATCTTTTTTATTCTATGCACAGATGTAATGGATGAGTGGAATTTAAAAAACATTATTAAATGATATTTCAATCATAAATACAGTTTAAAATTAATAAAATCATTTACATTTTTCTTGTAATTTTTCTTCACTTAATGGTTCAGGAATTCTATTAGGTGGAGCTGATGAAATTTGATGCATTGCCACTTGCTGAGCATGAATTTGAGCATGAACAGCAGCAGCTTGAGCATGAGCAGCTTGTGCTTGAACAGCAGCAATTTGCTGTTGTTGTTGTTGTACTATCATCTGAGCCCATGGGTTCCCACCCAACATAAAAGGTGGAATAGACATTATGATTCACCTAATACAAAATGTCAAATAATATTTATTAGCTACATTACAAGATAATGTTTTTAAACTAAAATACTTACAATTTAAATGATTAATAAAACAATATTACTAATCACATTTTCATGAACACAAGTTAACAGTTATATTTTTCTACAAACTCAAATCTGATACATTAATCTTAACACATAATTCTAAAACATAAAATCAATGTACTGAGAGTTGCTCACTTAAATCGTTCTAAGACGCCGACCATGAAATGAACATGAGTAAAAACGTCGGTAAACGCACAACGCGATTTAGATAACAATGTTGTTTTATTGATATTTAACCATGGTTTAAGAGTTAAAGAAGTCAAGTTCTTAGAATCTCCATGGATAAAAAAAGATTAAGCTAACTTGTGTACAACCTCTTTGAAAGATTATTTTATCACGAAATTTAATTTTAAATATTCTTTTATCACTGCATTTTTTTTTCTAGTTAATAATTGTAAAATATAAACAACATATTCGTACATATTAATGTTACAATGGAATATCAAAATTTTTACCTATCTTTCAAGAGTTTTTTTATTATTTAATTTTATGTCTTAATTATATAAAAAAACACAACTTATTATATTTAGATATTATATTTTTTTAATAATATAGTCATATTTATTTTAAATTATATTTGGTATTAAACAGAGGAATAGGTTTAAATTAGTCATTAAATAAAATTTGAATTAAAGTTATTTTCCTAGTATTCTTTATGTTTAAGAAATACTAATCTAGATTTAAACAAATCTGGTTATTAATTCTTAATCACAAGTTAAATATTATTATTATATTTACTTATTTTATAAATATTAAAATATTATTTATAACATATTTTAGGTTAAGGATTAATTAATACTTCGTTTTATTAACTTTATTATTCACTGGAGTTCAATTAATATTATTATATTATTATTATTATCAACATTTATTCTTAAACCCTATGCTTGATAGAACGGAAAACACCCTACACAACGGAATCGAACTCCAATACACACGCTTTTAGCACATGCATCTCGATTGATTTTATTAAGCATCTTTTTAATTTTAAGTGAAAGGATTCATCTCAAAATAATTTGAATCTAACGTGTAAGAAGTTTTACTAAATATTTTACATTAATTTTACAACTATTTGACGCTGATAATGAAAAAATCATACTTAAAATACATGTATCCGATGATTTTTTCAAGCTATTTATGGTGTTAGGTTAATTTTATTTAAAAGTCATTAATGAAATGAAAAATAATTTAATGATTTTCAAAAAAGGAGGACTCATGACCCCTCTTTCTATACTAGTTACGCCTATTATACATATTTGAACACGTGTAACACATTTCAAATGTTTATTTAGTTAGTGAGCCTACATCTTGTTTAGTGTATAATAGTAAGTTCACATAAAACAATAATTTTTGAATTAAAAATTATAGTGCATTCTATACTAATTTGCTTAAATCTTTAATTACTGTTAATAATTACCAATTTTTAAAAATAGTTTGATCATTTATATTAATATAAATCAATTACAAAGTAATTACTCTGTAGATTTATTGGAAAATATTTAATTTAATTTTAATATAAGTTAGTTAGGAATCAATAAATTGACTTTTAGAATAAATTTGTAATGGAAGACGACCAGTTAAACTCTTTAAGTCTATTAACTTGTGAAAAACAATACAAGTATGTTATACCAGACAAAAGTCTCAAAAAACCAAATAAAACACACGTAAGTAAATAATATTTTCGCAGCAATATTAATAAAAATAAAAATTATTTTGTATAGTAAATAGATAAACAATGAAAAAATTTTCCCTTCTCAGTTGTAGGTTTGTGGCATATTATTTTTGACTTATAAAAGAGAAGCAATAAACGAGTTTTTAATAATGCATAACAATAATTTTTCTAGTTATAATGCTTCAGTTTCACATACGAGATTTTAATATTTATTAAAACAAATTAAAAAAGGTTACGTATTTAAAAATATAATTTAATATGATATGAACGGTCAAAACCTTCAAATTGAATGCTCTAGGACTTTTTTAATTGGTCAAAAGTATAAATAGTGAAAACATACTTGGATATAGCAATAATAATTTTCAACTTGTACAAAAGAATTAAAATTACAAATTCTTTAGGTAACTTGATTATTCAAGAGCGCAATGAAGGGCAATGGCGAATTTTCAACATTTTTCGAATAAAAATATTTTACTTAAATTACGTATCTGTGTCTTTTACTCTTGATATATAAATAATAATATAAAAATATCGGTGTCTAGGGAGTTCAGACCCCCTGGAGGCCCTCTGTAAATCCATTTTTGAAAAGAGTATGCATAAGATAGATCTCCTAAAACAAAAATAATAACAAGGTAAAGATACGATTTTTTTTTCTTTTGAAGGAGTAATGAATAATTTCTTTTAAATATATTCAGCTTGTTCGTGTATCTTGTGTTGATCATAATTCGTAACAATGAAAACAATAACAAAATAAATGCAGATTTTGCATAAAGCAAACGATACAATAATTAATTATTAATGTGCTTAACAAAAAATTGTTTATACTACTTTTGTTTATTATTTGAAGCTAAAATCAAATATTAGGAACGAAATGTAAGATTGTACTTGAATAAAGAAAAGTTGTATAAGATCAGTTAAAATTTATTGGAACAAATAGAACCAAAAATATATTGTTCTCTGTCATAATAAATAAATGTGTTATGAAAACCAAAATGTGTCCTTTGAATTAGAAATGTGCGTATCAACTTTTTTCATTTATATTTTGGTTTTGGCTAAAAAAATATTAATGTTCATATTTTTTAGAAAAAAAGAATAATATTTAATCTTTTCTAGAAACTTCATCGAAAAATACATGGCAATGCCCATGATAATCACTATAATTGAATTAAGAAATGTGTTCTCTAAAATCAGATGTACTTTAGGTCTCAAAAACAATTGATATTTATGTTATCAGCTTTTTATAAATAAAAAAAACTAACAGGTCTAGATTTAAATATTTTCATTTAAGAATAATTTTTGTAGTTCAATAAAGTGGACTCAAATTTAACTTACTATTAAGTAAAAAAAAAAGTTCATAACTAAAGTTATTTATTAATAGTAATTATTTGCATTTTTAAAATTTGTTTGAGCCAATTTAAAGAGTTTAAAATTATAAAACTTTGTTATATGATTACATAGTAGAATAAAAATATTCAAAGTTTTAGGGAAGATAACCCCTCCTCCAATCCTCTTAATACTATAACCTCGATAATTACATATTACTAAGTTCGATAGCATCGGAATAACTTAATAAAATGTATAAATACATGTAATTCCGTGCCCTACTTAAAACTTACTTTTTATCTCAAGATTACATATTTTGTAATAAATAATTGAAATTTTATTTCAAAATTTAAATTTAAGTGTAGGACTATTAAAAAATATTATAAATAAAATAGCATCATTATATTTTGTCCAATTGAAATTCCTTGACAAGTTTCACCGCACAACAAAATATAAAAAACAGTAGCACAGTGGGGTCGAGGCACAGTGTAGACTTGGCATAGTGACAGTGATTAAAATCACTAGCAATTAAATATAGCATGAAATTGATATTTATTAATTTAGTATTGTAATTTTTATGGAGAAATTATAAAACATTATAAAGTAGTTACTTAATTAAAATTAAAACTATATATAAAATATTATTAATTTAAAACTAAAAAAAAAAAACTGTTTGTCACTTATGAATATATTTTTTGGTCTACAAGGAAATGATCAGAGACCGAAAATATACTTTTCTAAACCCATTTTTGCGCCAATTTCAAATCTGCAATTAGATTTTTTCTATCACCACTTTTTTTTTAGATTATTACTCATTAGTGAAAAATGAATATTTACATATAACAAAAATAAGAATTATGATAAGAATGCAAAAAAAATCATTTTGATGTGTGGGGTTCGAACCGCGTACTCCGAGCGTGAGAATATAATCGACGAGGGCATCGTACATTACATAAACGTGTAACTAAAAAAGACAATTTAAGCTATATCAAAAATTCAAAGTCGTTTTTCTTAACTTAGAGGATGTAAAATATTATTAATATTTTAATTTTAAATTTATATTCAATGTAAGTTAAATTCATGTAACTTTTATAAAACTTTTGTAATAACTTCCTAAGTATAGCTCATTAATGTTTTAAATGGGTTTTTTAATCCCAATTTCAGTCAATTTGATAATTCTAAGACTAGATTCGGAATCAACGGTGAAATTCTTTTTAGAATCTACTATAATAATTTTGGCGCTAAAAAGTGTCGTGCAGTGTAATTGATCTGTGACAACTTTCTCCAGCAACCAACTTCTCTTTTTTTTTTATTTGTTTTGAATTTCTCTTTAAAATTAACTTTTTTTGATTAAAAGTTTATGTGCAAAAAGCGCTCCTATAATTTATCTAAGAAACTACATTCAAGGTTCGTTTATGATAAAATGTGTAATTTTTTAGTGAAACAAAATAATTTGTTATCATTTATTATAACTATAATATTATAATGAAATACTACATCAAATTAATGTGCATTTAATTTCGAGCTTGATGAGAACAATTTTTAGTAAAACGATTTTGCTCTTATATAATTTACCCTAATTTTTTATTTTTTTTTTTAAATTATTTAACAAGTGGAAATAATTATCAAATACATTTATATTAGATCGCAAAGAATATTATTGTTGGTAAGTACAATTATAGCCAAATAATTATAATTTGGATAATAGCCACATATCCTAATAGTATATTGTTTTATATTCCTAAGTCCTGGCTCAATGTTTTTTACTACTTATAATAAAACATACAATTATAATAATAATTCTTTAAAGATACATAAAATTCTAAGTTATCTCCGGAACTTAAATAGCTAGAACATATTAGGTTGGCGGTCGTTGACACTATCGGCTCATTAATTTGTATTTTTGACAATATTCTAAAGCCAGTAAAGGCTTTATTTAAATACCAAATAAAAGTTTATAATATTTCCTATTTACTGTTTACGGTCACTGATATACCCTAACAATTTCTCTCAATAAAGGTTACTCAGGGACACTAGAGTACTTTTTGCAGCTAATATCATTGGATAGGAAAATTTATAAGCTTGATGTTAAATTATTTTCTGGACTCGCCTCAAAACATATAGCTATATATTATCTTAGATACTCGCTTACATATATTTATTTTGGACAAAGTTCCGGTCCGAGTTCCATGAATTCTTTTTTATCATTAAAACGCTTATAAGATTTCACATCTTTTAGGATAGGTTTTATAATGCAGACAAAAGTACATAGTACATAACTAGTACATGAAATATCGCGCTGAAATAATAGGCAATTTTACAGTCAGCACTTACTCAGCTAGCTGCGTATTATGTTATACACTCGCTTACATTTATTTTTGACAATGTTCTAGTCCGAGTTCCATGAATTATTTTACATAATTTTATTTAATAACTAACTTAATAGACTAAATTTTTCATATATTACTCTTTATTCTCCTTTAAATAATATTTAAATTGTATTTACGAACCTTATCTAGTTAAATAGGACCACAAGTTGTAAGTTTGTTAATATATTATTTTGTTTTAAGCTCATTGTACTATTAATTCATTGTCATTGTAAATTGTTAGTTTTATTTTTTTGAACATGACTTAAAAAAAAGTCTGAGATATTATTTTTAATATCTTTTTCTTTCCCTTACTCGCTTTTATCCCAATTATTTGAGGTCGGCCACCCTTATCCTAAACTTCTACTTGATACGATCTCCCACATCATCTTCGCACACTTCACCCATTCTCATATCGCAATTAAAAAAATTCCTCAATCTCTTTTTTGGTCTTCTTTTACCTCTTCTTCTCTCAACATTCAATTCCATAACTTTTCTTTTAGCTTCCAATTCCTCTCTTCTTATTATAGAAAATGTAAAATTAATTACAAATATACAAATCATGAAATTTAATAGATCGAAGCGTTTTTTATAATAGTTATATTAATTATTGTTAGGTATCATTTATACTTTTACGTCCCACTTTGCCGCAACCCGTCTTGTATCAATAGACTTACCTGACCATTAAATAGTTAATATCTCAAAAAGAAATATGTCTAACATATAGAGTTTTTTGTTAATATTTTTTAGTCTTTTGCTTCCTGATAATTTTCAAAAAATAAATAGTCGATAATTGCACTTGATCCTCAATTGATAGTTTTATCTTTAAGTCTCTATTATTATTATACTTAGAGCTATGGTGTAATTTTTTATTCTAATATAAAATGGATGAATCAAAATACATTTTTCATAAACACCATAGGTATTACCTTTTCATTAAATATATATTTTTTGAAAATATAATATTTTTTCTGCTCACGGTTGGGTTATGTATTTTTTTAACTAAATATTTTTAATATTTTTTAGTTTATATTAATAGTTTTATTTTTATATTTTAAATTAAATATTACGAATTTAAGTATAAAAAATGCTCTTCTGCTTACAATATAAGGCATAGTGTTTTTAAGTCATATCAATATGCGCAAGAAATAAGGCAGAAACTCACTTTTTCTCACTTTTCAGAATATTGAAAATAAAAATTACTCTCTGATTACACGCTATATGTTTATCAATTTTCTTAGTAGTTTAATTCCAATTCAATCCAAATTTTCGATATTTCGATGAAAGTTATTATAAGAGTAAAACTTAAATTCAAATACCTTATAATCTCAAAATGGATTTTTTTGAGATACTGACTTATTCGTTGCGCATAACGATATTATATTTATAATATTTTGATAGATATAATTGTTACTGAAGAATACAGACGCATCTTCTTTCTCTTTTTGGAATAATCTGGGACATATTATTACTCATCAAGGACAAATTAAACAAATAAAAATTCACCAAATTATTATGGTCACATACCATGAAAAAATCTATCTACTGCACACTCAAAATAAGAAAATTGTATGTATTGAGTATTTTATTTTATTTTTTAACTGTTTTCCATAGAATATTACTACATTAGTAAATAAATTGTATTCTATTGAATGTAGAGCTAGGTCTCTGGCTTCGTACTTGTGATCAAATGACTCGGATAGTATCACTTTTTTTTACAGGAACTTTGCAATTCTTAAGAACGGACCTGATAGTAGTGATAGATAGTGTATATAAATAAATCCTACTATTTTATAGGATACCATATTTACGTTGGTATATTTCTTAATTTAATATTAAGATGTATTTTTTAATAATAACTTCATATGAATGTGTTAGAACTTTCATGGATATATCCTCAAGCACTTCAAGCAATAACTTCATATTTTTAGTAAAATTTAAAAATCCCTAAAAACTAAATCTATAAATCCATAAATAATTATTATTTATACATGACAGATCGGCTTATATTTATAGTAACAGAGTTATAAATATTATTATAGATAATCAAAAATAGATAAATTTTTACGAAAATGTTATTAATAAAAGAAGTAATAAAATTACAATTGTACTGTAATTTGTTCAAGCTATTTCGCTGAAATTTTATCAGCACTTTTTTAAACTTTGTTATAAGGGACGCCTCCACTATGTGCGTGATAGACTGTATTTTATTGCATTTTCAAAGTGGGGAGACTTCCATGTTTCATTTATGAAGTAGATAGTTGCAATTTTCTTGCCCTGTTCTGGTGTGATTGTGTGTTGTCTATTGGCCCTTTAATAATACTAGCCGGAAACTTTTATGAGCGGTCCTTTAAATAGGTCTTTAAACTCAGTTACAAGTTTCTATTAAGTTTCATCGTTTCTTCCATAGGCACACTATAGTCTCATTTTTTACTTGTGTACCACATATGAAATTTCTACACTTTAAACGTAATGGTTGGTGAACAAGTATGTCTATTTTAAATGGTAAATTAGATAGATTGTTAATTTTTTCAAGCATTTTTGTAGTGTGGGCTAGTTTTCTTAGATCGGGAGAGATTATATTAGATAGAATAGATAACCATTTATTTGAATTGGGTATCCAAATTATTGTGTGTCCTCAGTCTATTTTTAACGCCACTCTGGTTTTACGTTAGGGTTCTACCAAATACCCCCTAGATATTTAGGAGATTTTTTGGAAGCGATATTTTGTTCAACGATTTCTGCGTGTAGTTCTCTGTTTGCTTTTTCATTGTTGAAATAAAAGGGATGATTGGTATCAATGATAATTACCACTTCTTGAGATGTTTTTATACTTTTTTAAGATCGCCATTTAACGTATGCATTATTGTTGCGATTGTCTTGGTTTATGCTACTAGAATCACATCATCCGCATAAATGATTTTTTTTAACTGAAATTTGTTAATTTCAAATTAAACAAAATGTTCATACAATAATAGAAAATGCTGATTTAACGATATAAAAACAAACTACAAAAAAGTTAATCCGACAGTAGAGTTGGTTGGGTTGGGTTGGATTAGCAAACCATCAGGTCCCAACCACGAGCATGTAATTATCCCTCTGAAGATGTGCTCTGCAATGAGTCCAAATCGTCAGCTCATAACTGAAAACATGGATATATTCGTAAAAATTTCAAGCAAAAATACAATCTTAAGTTAACTATTTGAATACAATAAATGTTTGCGCTTTTTACCCAAAATACTAATAAAAATATTGTTAATTATTTACCCAATAATATTCTTGTGTATATTAGAAATGAATGTAAATTTTATATACTTAATTATTATAATTCCAATAGTTTTAATTATAAATTAATTTATAAATAATTTAGATGATCTAAATTTTTATTGTGAATGGAGGATATTGAAAACATCATTGGCGTTTTGAAACATAAATTTTAAAGATTAACACTTATCAGATATTTTTCTAAAACGTACATATTGAATCTAAGATATGTTCAAATCCATTTTATTCAAAATTTTATTTATGTTATAGCCATTATTTTAAAATTCGAATTTTTCAGGTAAATTATACAATATTTTTAATTCTATCATTTCTATCTAGTTATTCAGTCATTATTTAAGTATTTACTTCAAATTTTTTTTTTCGTATTCTGAACTTATTATGGAGTTTATTAACATGGTCTTTTAAAAAATCATTTTCTTGTTTTAAAAAATGTCTTATTCGTTTCATTCTGAGAGGCTTTTATTTCATTATTTGATTCAATCAAAGTATCCAATTTCGTTTTCATAATTACTGAATAATAAGGTCTAAATTGTTTTAATAATTTATAAAATGTTAACTGGGCCCAATAACCACAGAAAACCCCATGTTCCGTGCAATTACGATATCTTAGTATTAATATCCTGTTAATCAGCTGGAATTTCATAATAAAGTTTACTGTAAAATACATATGATTTTACGTTAAAACCACGAATTAAGAAAAATTGAACTAGACGTCGTGTCGTCGGGAACAGGGAGTGCGATCCGGTTTTGTTATAGAAATTCCATAAGAAGGGGAATATTCGGTGATCAATGAGCTCTATAGATGAACGTGTTTTCAGAATACGAAATTTAAAAACACAGTGAGGCAATACCTGTAAAATAGTAGAGGCGCCATTTCTTCAAAATTCCCCCTTCTACGGAAAATGTATAAAAACCGGATTACCTGATGATGTCTAGTCTATTTCTCTTCGTGGTTAAAGCAACGAAATTTTATAATTAATACAATAGTTATGATATCACTACTTTTAAAAACACTTTTATTTGTTGTTAATTACTCAGGAAGTGATTTAAATAATACTTATGAAAATTCAATAATATATTATAATATTAATATATTATTCAATAAATAAAAATAATAAATATTGTACAGTAATCACGTCTTGTGATATATACTCATAAATTTGATATTCGCGTTTTTAGGTTTTATACGAGTGGTTTCGATAAAAATGTTTAATTTTAATCGTATCAAATACATTATGATTGTGCTTACGTAAACCATATCTATTCCATATTTTTCATTTAAGGACCACTGAATAATGTTTGTAATGTTTCTATTTTTATTAATTAACGTTTATCATTTCAATAGTTAAACATTGTTTAGTATTGTCATTGTATGAATAACAATTGCGTGAATTCCAGCCGAAGAGCGCCTAATTTGTATTTGATTTCAAATGATTTCGATTTGACCTTGGTGTGATCTTTGGTACGATACATGTAGTTATAAAGATACCTGCAGAGTGCAGTGAGTATTATTGCTTGAACATTCAGATCCACATTTCTGTAGCCACTAGTTCGGTGAATGCGCAATTGCTGTCAGCATTGATAGAGCGCACAACGCGTTTTCTCTTCTACAATTGTAATCTAGTGTTCGTAAATAATATTGTTATATATTTTATGCATCCAATATTTTTAGTTTTCTTTTTACAATGTACAATTTAATTACAGATCATAGTATAGGTCCACATTATTTTTTTAAATTCTAATGAGATGTCTATTTTTTTTTTACTGTGCAATTGTGTTTAAAGACAAATTTTGTATTTCTATTTAATATATTATCATGGTGAGTTAACCAGTTAAAATTACTTTAATTTGGGATAAAATGTTATTTGTGGGCAATTGTGCTTTTGAATTTAACTATTGTTCAGCAAAATTTTTTCTATTATTAGTTAGATTAAATGGCACCTTGATTAGTTTATAACTACAGTTTTTGATTTATAACATTTTAAATAAGTTGAAAAATTTATAAAGGTAAACTATTTATTTAATCATAATTTAATAATATAAAAATCGCAAATGCTTCATTGATAATTGTTAATAATAATTTTGGATTTAAATCATAAATCCATTGGAGATTTGATTTAATAATTAAAAAAATTATCAACAATGGTCACAAAAATAAATTAGATCATATGTTTTTTTTTTATAATAACAAAAAAAAAAAATTAGAAATATTGTTTTAATTTTTGTTTTTTCACAATAATTTAAAATTTGTTAAAAAATTTTTTTGTGAGTTATTCCGAAGAAAATAAAGTTTTAATTTAAATATAATAATATCTACTAGAGAAAATATGGTAAATTTCAATAAATAATATAAGAAATACATAGGCGTAGATTTAGAAAAATTGACAAATAATGGACCGTGATGGTTTGTTTTTATCAGACTTTCTTTTCGAAGTATATTTGCATTTAAAATTTTCATCCTCAACCTATTAAATCAAATTTAGGCCAACATTACTTTTGAGTAATTTGACATGTTTACTGACGTTAATTAGTCTTAATAAATGCATAGTAAATTATGTCCATTATCATAAATTTCATAGTTATTTTAATCATTCAGTCTTAAATTTTGAAAATTGTTACTTATTAAAAAAAGACGATTTTTTTAATTTCTGTCGATTTTATTTAGTATTGTAGGATAAAAACAATTATGTTTGTAAGTTTTATCCTATTATTACAAAACATTTTCCTTAAAAACAATTTAATTTTATTGAACAACTGTTTTTAGCTTCGATGCGTTTAATACTTAGAATTTAATATCACATAGAAATATAAAATAACTAGTTGATTGATTGTGTTTATTGAAGCTATTGCTTAATATTATATTAAAAAATAATTCAAAATGAAACATTTATTAATATTTTCTAGTCATAATCATTCATTTTTAATTTTTTACTGAACTAAATTGTAATTTTTATTTTAATTTACTGAGATTGTGCAAAAACATAATAAATAAAATTAAATAACAGTTAATGGTTAATAGATCATTTTTAAAAATAAATTATATAAAATTGATTGAGTATCGACCTATTACTTTAATAAGTAATTAAGTACTTAAATAGCACTAAATATTACATATAATATGACTAATTCTTTTTGCTCAACTACTTTATTAATAAAAGCTCTAAAAAGTAATGGTTAAGTTTTTTCTAAATTGCTCTTCTAGTATTCCATTAATATTTTTTTAAGAATAATTACACGATTCATAACTAATCAAAAATGATGGCGTATAAAAATGTAATCCTGATTTTTTTTATTGAATTACATTAAATCGTCTTTATTTTTGAAAAAATCTAAACAATTAACTGATAAATACTAAAAAAAATTTATTTCCATTTACGAATTGTTTTTTTAATTTTCGTTAGAAGACTTATTTTTTCAATTGACAGATTGTTAACAACGCAAAGATACAACTAGAATAAATTGAGAACTATTTTTAAATTTTACTCACCCTAAAAATAGTTTCATTTTACAACATTTTTAAATTTCTAAATTTTTGAATGTGCTAATTTTTTAAGGCTTTCCTATTTCCTTATTAGAAAATAAGAGGACAAATTCCTCTGTAAATGTATAATATGTATACATTTATTAATTATTAAATATTTGTAAAGAGACAATTTCTAGGATTTTTTTTAATTCATATTAAATTTTAATCGTCAAATTACTTAGAGTCCTCACAAAAAAAATGACTTTAAGGTATAATTATCAAAGATAACATAGTAGAAATGAATATAAAGGTAAACAATATTTATCAATATCATTTTTATATGTTACTTTCAAGTTTTACATAGTTAGATAAATAACCACTTATATACTAATCAACATTACCAAATCGAAGGAGTTTAATTCTATCTATAATTTGAGTTCTTTATAAATTTATAACAAGTGTGATAAAATTAAAAGATTAAAGTACTGTTCTGCTAATAGTACTCAAAATTTAATATTTGAAATCCAATTTAAGCTCAATAATGCTTTAGATTAGTTAACGATTCTCTAATAGGAAAAATATTTAAAACAACTGATATTATTTTTAATTGTAAATTAATTAAAATAACAGACATGCTTAGAAAAAAAGCTGAAATCAGACTTTCTGGATTCCGTTTCAGTAATGTTCAAATTTAGAAATTTGTTTTGTGGGAAGTCCGTAAAACTTAACATAATTTAATTTCAATGGGTTCATGCCTTGTATTTCTCTCAAAACTATGCATCTTAAGTACTTTATTTAATACAAAAGAGATTATACTAAATAATATTTTAAGAATAAAAATATTATAAGTAAATATTAGTAATAATATATTGCCACTACTAATTCTGCAATTTTCTCACGAAGCCATTCAATAGATTTATAAACAATAAAAAAATCGACATCCCTCATATTTTTAATAATTAAAATTCAATAAATCACTATATAGCTTTAATTTTAATGGTTGCGTTTTCAATTTATTTTTATTACATTTCCATTATAGGCATGCTTTGGTTATACAGCATTTGTCACCATATTAAATCAACATTTAAACATAATTTTTTCGTATATTTTAGACCGTTTAATCTAAATTATTATTACATTGAAACAATTATTTTGTAACAAACACCGAGCTCTTTGAAAGGCCTCAACACATCCACCAGAGATTGACTGGTCAGTCATAGAAAATATACCGGAAACAATGTGAATAAAAAGGCATGATACGGGTTAGAACCCGCGACCCAAGGCGTCTTAAAGACAAACCATATCATCAGGCCACTGTACTCTTATGATTTAGATCCCGGTATACTTTCATATAGATTGATAACGAGATACATTTAAGAGAAACACGGTACCGTGTCAACTAAAAAAATCATAAGATCAAAATTGTTTTTAATTTTCTTTTCTATCATATAATCAATTTTAAAATAGGAATTCCCATGAAAAAATTTAATTCAAGGTTTTTAATTTTGTAGGATGAAAAAAATAAAAATTAACCACTTACAAATTATTTTTAGTTTTTTTAACCTAATATTTTTTTTGGTTATACAAATAAAAATTCTAAATAGTTTCTAAGGAAATAAGTGTATTACTAAATTTGGATCACTTAATTTCAGTTAGAAGAATTAACTGACATAATTGAACTAACTAAAAATGTAAATATGGAATAATCCCAACTAGATTTATAATTTGGCCAATTATATAAGTCATTTCTTCTAACTATATATTTATTTTGTAGTTATATTAACATATTAACTGTAAAATAGTTTTTTCCATAAATGAAAAAAAAACATAATCTTAAATTATCTGTAAATTGCTGACTGGGACTAAAATAAAAATTTCACTTTTCTATATCCTAAAAATTAATTCAAAATAATGCTTTATGATTTTAACATAATGTTATAGATGTTGCTTTTCAGGGCATCTTTTAAATACAGTTTCTGTGTCCAAATAGACACCCATTTAAGAAATAATTCTCCCACTGGATATCTTATATTCAGACGATTCCAAAAGATAAAAATTGTTATAGATAAGAACAACATTACCTACATTTTAATTATTTATTGCAGATAATTATTATAAATAATTATCTTTTTTTTGTGCAAGAAATCATTGTAATACTATAACGGTGACAGTATCACCGGATATTTTTGTCAATCTAATTATGGTTACTTAATTAAATTATGTATTATCATAATCTAGTATGATAACCTAAAGATTCGTATTTTGATTTCAAAAAATGTAAATGAATGTGTACAAAATACATTCGTTTGCATTTTTTATTTTGCTATATAACAGAATTGTATTGTTCCATAATATTTAGCGGTTTTTTCTTTGCTATTAAATAAAATAAAGTTTATTTAATTAAGTAGTATACATGTTGTAAAAAAGGGATTGTAATATAAGTATATAATAAAAAAAATATAATTTAATAAATATATCTTTAATAAAAGGTGTATACCTACTAAATTCCTTGTTACCTTTTCTATATTTTTCGATAAAAATTAAAAAATACCGGTTGGGTCTGACCTTTGGCTCGTTCATAAGTTGAGTTCACACTGCATGAAAACAAAACTGTTAACCAATGGTTATAACATGATAGTATAGTTAAATAAATTAAACTGTTTTTATTGTTACAAATAATTTTGGTACTTCGCAATGATCGAAAGTACACTGTAACATTACACTTTTAATAGGTCATGTGAATATTTATTTGCAGATGTATAAAACCAGTTTCGCAATAACTAACATACCTTTTGTTAATATTGTATAAAAATTTATACATTAATGAGTAATGCCGCTGAGATTTTTCATTGAAAAAAAATTTTTGAAAGTCGGTGCTCATTAGTAATTTGTTTAGCATTGGCAAATTTTTTAATGTTCTAATATACAATAACATTTTTTGAAAAAATGTTTTTCGTTATATTTCTTATTTTTTAACACGCAAAAATATAACATAAATATTAACTTTTGCCTGTAATTGGTTTTTAAATTGGTAGTATATAAGTTATAAGTCCTTTGCACAGAAATTTCAATCGCTTCTCTTTATTTATGAATTTAAATACAACAGTACAGATAAATTTATTTTAATTTAACAATTTTTAATGAGTTTAATTTATTATTCTTAATTTTAGGCATATCCAAAATCAGTATGGTTTATAATTTGTAATGAGTTTTGTGAGCGATTTTCTTATTATGGATTACGAAGTAAGTAGCTTTTTATCATTTCATAAATATAAATTATATAATATCAAGTATCTTATATAATATTATTATTTTGCTTTAAAATTAATGATAATATAATTATTTTATATTTAAAGCTGTTTTGGTTTTATATCTCACATCAATCCTACGCTATAGTGATGATGAATCTACGATCATTTATCACATGACTGTATTTTTAGCATATTTTTCTCCATTATTCGGAGCCATATTATCGGATTCTTTTCTTGGGAAATTCAAGTACGTAAAATATATTACTGATTGTATTTAAAGAATATTATAGCCAATGACAAAATTAGGATGTATTAAGGGAGCCCCCACTCCCTTAATACATCCTAATATTGTGGCCAAATGTTTTAGGTGATACCGTAAATAAATACATTTTCATATTTTTGCTAAATTATTTATTTAGTATTATGTAAATCATAAGCGCAGGGAAGTCAAAATTAAATTTTTTCCCTTCCAAAAAATAATTTTGCTAATTTTCTAGAAGACAAGAATCCCTAGACATCATGATACGTTTATGATAGTTTTAAAATAAATAAAAATTTTCATTTTAAACGGAATAAAATCCTGGAGTACAATAGCCTCAAGGACTTAAGGCTTCAACTTTATTGAAGCCTGAATAATCGTATCCGTATGATAATAGTTTTTAAATTTTTTTTAAAGACAGATACTAAACAACCTCTTTTATAAACTACTGAGAAAGAATAGGATATTTGTGAAATATGTGGGTTTTACTTTACAGGTATTACAAGTATTACAGGTATTACTTTCGATTGATTTATAATAATATTTTTTTGATTACAAAAAATGTATTTTTATTCGAAATTTCTAAAATTAAAATTAAATTATATATATTATATTAAATTATTTAATAAAATAAAAATGTCGTCTATTAAAAATACGTGTGATTTTTTCTGAACACCCCTAAACTTAAAACAGCTGTAATTCATTAAAAATGTGGACTTATGGGAATTTTTTATTAAAAAAGAAAAAAAAATGGCTATTTTAAAACTTTGAAAAAAAAATTTATTTTTATTTGATTTCTGATTAAAGAGAAACAATCAAATACATGATTTTAACGTGATGCAATACTGTAAAAATTAAAAAAAAAATTATTTATTAATCATTTTTTAAGGAGCCCTTAACATATTTTTAAATGAAATGATTTATTATGAGTTAATTATCAAAAATATGTATAATTTAAAAGTAAAAAAGTAAATTTTATGTGTTTTGTGTAAAATGTAACTATATATGAAATGTAACTCCTAATTTTAACTTTAAAATATAATTTATCCTAAAAACAATTTGGAGAAAGCGTATGATACAGTACCGATAGAAGTTTAAAATGGGCATTAAAAAGAAAAGGAGTCCCGAAAAGGTACATAAATATAATAGAAGATATGTATGATGGCACTTGCATCAGGGTAAAAAGTGTAGGTGGAGTAACAGAAGGTTTTAGGGTAAGACTAGGAGTGCACCAAGGTTCTGCTTTAAGCCCTTACTTATTTTCTATAGTGATGGATAAAATTACTAGAGAAATACAAGGAGAGGTGTCGTGGTGCATGTTGTTTGCTGACGATATAGTATTACTAGGAGAAAATAGGGAGGAAATTAATCAAAAGCTAGAGGTTGGAGATTAGCTCTTGAAGAAAAGGGTTTAAGAATAAGTAAAAATAAGACAGAATATATAGAGTTTGATAAAGAGGAACACGAGGTAGGTAAAATGAGAAGTTCAATGATAATAGGTGAGGACGTGATAGGAGAGATGGAAAGTTTTGAGTATTTAGGATTAGTTTTGCAAAAGAGCGATGATATTGACGAGGATGTAAGATACAGGATTAAGTGCGGGTGGTTATATTGGAGAGAAGCGTCTGGTGTGTTAAACAATAAAAGAATTTCAATGAAGCTGAAATGTTAATTATATAAGACTGTAATGAGACCTATGACTATGATGTATGGTTCAGAGTGTTGGACAGTTGACAAGAAAGTAGAATAGAAAATAAGTGTAGCAGAGATGAGAATGTTTGGATGGATGAGTGAAGTGACTAGATAAGATAGGATAAAGGACGAATAAATAAGAGGTAGTATAGGTAAAACATCAATCGTAAATAAGATGAGAGAAAATAGACTTAGATGGTTTGGTCATGTTATGAGGAGAGAGGAATCGGAAAGCGGTAAGAACAGTTATAGAAATGAATGTTGAAGGAAGAAGAGGTAGAGGAAGACCAAAAAAGAGATGTAATAACATTACATGAATATAATTGAATGCGATATGAGGACGGCTAATGTGAACCTAGATGATGTGAGTAATCATGTTAATTGAAATTTTAGGATAAGGGTGACTGACTACAAGTAGTTGGTATTTAGGCGAGGAAAAAGAAGAATATAATTTACCCTATTTCCAGACAAATCGACACAAAATTAATTTTTAAAGTTATTAAAGTTATAAATTAATTATTTAAGTTATTGACTAAATAATCTAAATAATTTAAACAATATAATTTTACACATTAAAGTCTATGTATTTATGAAGCTATAGACAAGGTTTTTTTCTGAAATATTATTTATAGAAGAGTAAAAAAAATGAAAGTGAAAAAAGTGTGTCACCTCGCTCCTATCTCCCCTACAAATTATCAAATGAGCAATTGTACTGTCACAACTAAGAAACAAATAAATTGACATTATAATTTAAAATATGATTATGCCTAAAAAAACTCAACCAATTTCTACATCAAAGTTAAAATTTAAATATATATTTTTCTTATAGTCTATTAAACTTATAATTATTTCAATAATTTTATTATAATTTTTATTTTATAGAACAATAATGTATTTGTCTATAGTCTATGCATCAGGAAATATGATTGTTACTGGATCTTCATTAGCAAGTTCATTTAGTCTATATAACCAAAGGTATCTATTGCAAAATATTTCAATTTTTATCAATAATTGAGATGATCACATCAACAGAAAAGTTACTAAGTAACAAACACTAAAATTTTTCACGGGAAAGAAAAATCCTTAAATGTTTTTTTGTTTTACATGTTTTTCTATTCTATACAAAAATTCCATTAAATGTTTTTAAGTTTATAAAATATTTTTGGGAGACTTAGTATCTTTTCTATAACAATGCACTGATTAAAGAGCTCAAAAATAATTTCAAAATTTCACCTAAGATTTGAATAAGTAATTTATTTTTAAAATAAAAATTAAATTTAAAATTAAAAAAATACATTTGCAATTAAAATATGCTTTATTTGCACGTTGACATAGACATTTTACAGGTTAGGGTATGGAACATAGAATCTTTCCGTGATGAAAATAAATGTATGGTAAAACTGTATTTTTTAGGGGATAGTAAAGTTTTTTTTGTATATATTTCCTTTTTAAGGTGAAACATTGTAAACGTCACTGTACGATGATTATCAGTATTTAAACGTAATTATAAATAAAATTACAATAGATATTATAAAATAGGGCTACTTTACATTTTAAATAAAACATTGCACTAAAAATAAATTGTCACGTTTTAAAATCTTAACTTTTTTTTAAATAGCAATATATACGTATATTATATTAACTCGTAATATAGAGAAAGATGTAATTAAGTGAATATATAATTATAACATGTGTATAACTTCTACAATGAAACAATTAATATAAAATGTTAATAACAACTTATGTTCCAGTAGTTCAGAAGTTATTAACAAATTAAAGTAATGACTGAAGGTCAGACGCGGGTATTATTATTTTTAATACTATTCATCTCTCAGCCTTTCTACCGCCTTTGTATAAAAAAAATGTTAAAGACTTATTATTGACATCTTACAAAAGTAGTTTGTTTTGTAAACAATATTTTGAATTTTAAACACTGTATTTAAATAACATAAAATTGAACTAAGATTTTTGTCTGCATTTTTTTAGAAATCTTGCATTGCTAGGCTTAATTTTAATAGCTATTGGAACTGGTGGTATTAAACCTTGTGTGTCATCATTTGGAGGTGACCAATTTATTCTTCCAGCTCAAGAAGCTTATCTTCAAAAATTTTTTTCGATATTTTACTTCTCCATCAACGCTGGTTCTCTAATCTCAACATTTTTGACTCCAGAACTCCGAAAAGACATACAATGTTTTGGAAAAGATTCTTGTTTCCCCTTAGCATTTGGTGTACCAGCAGTATTAATGATAATATCAATAAGTAATTATAAAAATTATAAAGCAGTATTAAAAATATTAGTGTAATTGAAGAGCTCGGAACAATAACAAAAAAGCAAATTCATATTTTTAAAAAATAATTTTTTAAGAATTTTATTTATTACTTTTCTGTGTATAACAATACAAAAACGGATTATATACTTGGATTATTTGCAAAAATATTCAATATAGAAAACCTTTCTATCATTTCTATTAATGTAAATTTGTTTAGTAAATTGTAAGACTCTTTTAAAAAAGTTCTAAATATGAACCTGGTTGTTGCATTGAGCTCTTCAATTGTTAAATTAAAACATCACAAAAATTATCATTGGTGTTACACTTGAAAATGTTGTATTAAACAATTTTATGAACGATTATAATGGTATTATTCAAGAAAATCTGTTTATCATAAAGTACTAAGTTACTAGCAAAATAAATACAATTTTTTTTTAGTTACATATATTTTTTTATTGATCAGTTACTAATTACTTTTTTATTTAAGCATTATTTTTTATAACTAATATGGGTAAGAACTTAATTTTTTTAACTGGCAATGCACATATTTGGCTAGTTTATAATACACAAAATAATTTAATTAAGAAAATGACAAATCGATAACAACTTTTGGACCTGTATTGTAGAAATTATAGCTATTTTAAAATATAGACTTGGAAGAGACACGGTAATAACTACTTATATCATCAAGCTTTTCTCTGTCACACTTATCCTTTCATTAACATTTATAAATGTTAATAATTTTCGAATTAGGCGCTCCAAAATTATTATCGACCCGTTATTTTCTATTTTATAAACTAGTCAAATATGTATGTTATTATTTAGTTTCATCCTTATAAGTTGTAAGGGATGATGCTAAAAAAATGTTTAGCTGATAAATTATAAAATATGTATAAACCTAAATAAAAATTAAGTGGTTTATGATAAACAGATCTGTCTGTATAATATTACTATCAAATGGTATAGACGACGTTAGAAAGACATGTTTGTGGTACCAATTTGAATTTTTTTCTTTTAAAAATATATCAAAATATACTGAATTTTTGGCGGAACTAATTTAATTTTTGAGTAGAGGTTTAGCCACCCAAGCTCAAAACCCCATCTTAAATTATCATTGTGTTATATAATAAAATAAAATATTTATTGAGCTTATTTAAAATTTTTTTGTAGTATAAGTTAATCTTATTATAATTGATAACTGTAGTCCATAGAGTAAAAATTATACTTCCCTAATTGAGGTATATCAAAATCAGCTATTATCAGTTTTTAAAAAAATATTCAAGAACGAAAAACTAAAATAAGGTTGAAATTTCACCCTATGATATTGTAATAAATATGAAATGAAATCTTTAGAATATATAAATGTTGTTTTTATATAATTATATTATGTAAACATTTTTTAAAAAGATTGAGGGTGTCGAGGTTTATTTATAGTAAATAAATAATACTGGGTAATGAACTATTTAATTAGATAATACTAAAGAATGTAGCTACTTAAAATATTTATATTGACAAGAAAAGTCGCATAAGTATATCCACAGTTTGGATTCCGTAAAGATGTGTTCAGACCGTCGTCTTTTGCTGGACCGTTTCGCGTTACCTGAAGTGACTAGGGGTCGTGCGATCTATTGAATAAGAAGAGGTGTCGCAGTCGGTATCCAACAGTAAAGCCGGAAATGCGATGCGACCGCATGAAAATATTTAATGAAGCTATTTTTAATGCCAATTTAGTTATATGGATTATTTTGAAATTGAAATTTATTAATTTTTAGTTTTGATGCTAAGCTCAGAAGATATTAATTTTACAATTATGTATTTATTTGTATGTTTTGTATGAAGAGCATTATCGCAACTGTTCTGACAATATCAATACTGGAGACTGCAACTTTTCGAATCTGTATAAATATTCAGCTTTCTTTTTCTTCCTTCTTTGATTTGTTCGTATATAAATCTCCTTTCTTTGACCGCCAGATCTGCTATTTGTAACTCCGCTATTATCAGCGCCGCTTCATTTGAAACCGTTCTATATGCAGACCTAATCTTTAGTGTCATGGTTCTTTTGCACTTTTCTAGAACTGCGTATTCCCTTTTACACATACGATGTAACCATATAGATTTTCCATATAGGATAATCGACCTTGCTATCGTTGCCAACATTTTTCACATTAGTTTAGATAATGTCTTAATAGTAGCACCTAGCCTTATCGCTATTTCCATTGCGTGTTCTTTGAAGTTGAGTTTGCTGTTGATCTTCAGGCTTTGATATTTCAAACTACTAACAGACTCTATCTCCGTTCTTGCCATCTCTACCTTAACGTTATTTTTACTTGGTTATGTGTTCTCCTGTTGGTTATAATTAATATCTATAATTTATGAACAGCGAGTTCTAGTTCGGTTTTTCCGAGCCATTTACATATTAATGCAGTCGTTACCTTTATTTTGTCCTTAATTTCGCATGCATATTTGGCCTTTCAAATTGCTGCAACATCACCTGCAAACGCCAGCAGTTCATCGTTCAATGACATGTTGACTTGTAAAAACCCATTAAGTCCACATTGTTAAGCTCAGTATAGAACCATGTGGCACTCCACTGCTAACTTCTGCTTCCACTTGCATTGTACTATATTCTGTTATCTGCAAAATAGCTATTGAGTATTCTTTGGTGTGTGTGCTTATGACTGCTTCGAAGATTATGTCCAAATTTGGCGAGTAAACGCGTTCTATATATCTTGTGTAAATTTTCCTATCATTAATTTTTTTGACTATTCATTTATCTCTTAGTGAAATTTTCTTTTTTCCATGCCTCTGGGAAGATTCCTTCGTTGATGCATTTATTATATATTCTTAAGAAAAATCCAGTACTTTGTCTATAAATATTTAATTTGTAATACGGTATGGACCTGGTGCTTTGTTATTTTTAACTGTACTCCTGCTCTTAATAATTCTTCATTTGTTATTTTGTCATTCCCTGACAAGTTTTTCATTCTTCGTTCGTATTTGGGAAAAAGACCATTTAAAATTTTTTCTACCCTCCCTATAGTACACTGAGTCTTAGGAAAGGTGAAGATTTGACCGTTTCCTATAATTATGGCTTCCTATAATTGTTTTTTATTGATCTTCCGTGTATTTCATTTTTTCAAGTTGACGTTGTGTTTCAATCGTAAATTCTATGTATTTATGATCGCTATGAGATTCTTTTTTGATAACTTTCCAGGTGATTATCTTCGACACTAAGTTGGCAGAGGCTATAGTCACACCAATAAAAGATTTTGAATAGCTTCATTGACACGTATGTTTGTAACTTTCTTTACATATTATAAGGCTAAGAGAGTGCATAAGCTCCGATAGGTCCTTTCCCTTGGCTTTGTTAATGGGAAAACCCCAATTATTGTGTTTGACATTAAAATCCTCTACTATTACCACTTTGCAATTAGATGTTCTAATATTCATCTACATTATCCTTAGGAAATCATTGTACTTCTTTATTGTTATGAATGTGATAAAGCTTTCTTGGATTGTCTTGTTGCTTGAGGATGTATCTTTATTGTTGTGTTGAGATTTTAGTAGCATGAATAAATCTTAGTATTTGTAATCATTACCTATCAAAACCAATTTTTCAGCCTCTCCTATCTTCTCAATTGATACTATGGTGATGTCAACGATTTCCGTTCTGTGACTTGTAATAAACCAAAAAGAAAAGAAAAGAAAAAGCGGAAATTTAAATTAGATGATGAAAATATAAGATGGTAAAGAAAAAAGGGGTTTGTTTGTTATGGGGAGTAAATGTTATGATATAACCAATAATAATATGTAGGTTTAAGGGAAATTAATAATGGAGGGTAAAAATGGTGGTAATGTGGATTTTACTATTGAAGGTGTGAATGCTTATATTATACCAAAAGAAAATCTGAGGGTTGATTCTTAGTCAGACTAAAGATATAATATAGCGTATGTATGGACGAATAATAATGAAAATTATTAAATACAATAATAAATGGCGGAGTAACACATGTTTAAATGTGGTAAGATATGTAAGGGTGCAAAGGATATAATGATACGAATAAAGAAGAATTCAGAGGGGTGAATAAACGGAGTTTAAATACATGAGTGTAATGATCAAATAAATAAAAATGTACACAAACGTTGTGACAAAAATAATGAACTGATCTCGGGGTTGAACAATATTGAATAAATGAAGTCAATTATCCTACAAAACTTTACTACCTATCTTAATGGTTTATTACGCAATAGAGTATTTATAATTTGAAAGCGGGAATTTAAATTTGTACTTACCTCGTATCCCACGTAATGTAATGCTTATTTTAGACAATCCAATGTTGATTATGAGTTCACACTGTATTTCACACGTTTTACACTTTGAGTTCGACAGTAAATATGACCGTTTGAGAATAAAGCATTTAATTATAAATAATGCGAAACCGTTACACAAAATCTATGACTGTATTATTATATGCAAGAGATTCTATACACTCTATATTTTTATAATTATAATCAAATAATGTATCTTTAGTTGACTTTGTAGAATGAGTATATTGTTTGAGAGATTATATTTTATTGAGAGATCGACACCAATATT
>NW_026099574.1:2397838-2454641 GCF_025091365.1 Daktulosphaira vitifoliae
TTCGGAACATTTTCAAAAATTAAGTTGAAAAAGGTTAGTTTTTGTAAAAAAGTTACTATTTTAAATCCCCCAGTGAGCAGAATAAGTGTTAGATTTTCAAAAAAAATTATATCAAATGAAAGGGAAATATCTAAGGTTTCAATACAAAAAAAAATTATTTTTATTTGTTCATTTTTGAAAAAGTTATGGCAGTTTTAAGTACAAAAAACATCCCGATAAAATGTAATTTTTATCGTAAAACATTACATTTTTTTTTAAATTTTCGACAGCCATTTGCACATAGAAGATAAGATGTCGGGACAAATTTTTTTTTTTCATTTTATAGTATATAACATAACCTTTGATTTGATATATGTTTAAAGGACGCAGTATTTCCGGAACATTTTCAAAAGTTCAGTTGAAAAAGATCTATGTTTTTTACAATATTTTAAGTTTTGAACGCCCCCTATATAAGGGGAAATTGTCCAATTTTAATAAAAAGTATGTCAAATGAAAGATGTACTTATAATGTATTTAGAAAAAAAAAATTTGTGCTGATATATACATTTTTCAAAAAGTTATAGCATTTTTAAGTTGAAAATTTAAAATCGAAAATCGAAAATTTTAACACAAAAATAGTGTTTTTTTAACTACGGCAGCCGTTTAAATGTAGAAAAAAAAGTGTCGGGACAAATTTTTTTTTTTCATTTTGTAGTACATAAAATAAGCTTTAATTTGATATATGTTTAAAGGACGCAGTATTTCCGGAACATTTTCAAAAATTAAGTTGAAAAAGTTATTTTTTGTAAAAAAGTTACTATTTTAAATCCCCCCAGTGAGCAGAATAAGTGTTAGATTTTCAAAAAAAATTATATCAAATGAAAGGGAAATATCTAAGGTTTCAATACAAAAAAAAATTATTTTTATTTGTTCATTTTTGAAAAAGTTATGGCAGTTTTAAGTACAAAAAACATCCCGATAAAAGATGATTTTTATCGCAAACATTACATTTTTTTTTAATTTTCGACAGCCATTTGCACATAGAAGATAAGATGTCGGGACAAATTTTTTTTTTTTAATTTGATAGTATATAACATAACCTTTGATTTGATATATGTTTAAAGGACGCAGTATTCCCGGAACATTTTCAAAAGTTCAGTTGAAAAAGATCTATGTTTTTTACAATATTTCAAGTTTTGAACGCCCCCTATATAAGGGAAATTTGTCCAATTTTAATAAAAAGTATGTCGAATGAAATATATACTTATAATATATTTAGAAAAAAAAAATTGTGCTGATACATACATTTTTCGAAAAGTTATAGCATTTTTAAGTTGAAAATTTAAAATTCGAAAATTTTAACACAAAAATAGCGTTTTTTTAACTACGGCAGACGTTTACATGCAGAATATAAAGTGTCAGGACAAATTTTTTTTTTTCATTTTATAACATATAAAATAAGCTTTAATTTGATATATGTGTAAAGGACGCAGTATTTCCGGAACATTTTCAAGTTGAAAAAGTTAATTTTTGTAAAAAAGTTGCTATTTTAAATCCCCCCCAATGAGCAGTTTAAGTGATAGATTTTCAAAAAAATGATATCAAATGAAAGGAAAATATCTAAGGTTTTAGTATAAAAAAAATGTGTGTTGATTTGTTAATTTTTGAAAAAGTTATGGAAGTTTTAAGAAAAAAAAGACAAAATTTACCGATTTTTAAATTTGTAATTTTTTTGGATATTTCCCCCATTTTCGGGAAACGAGGGAAATTTTTTCAATTTTTATGGGTAATATCTCCAACTAGATACGATTTGTGATCTTTTGACGCATTTTTGAAAGAAATCAGTCCAGTGAGAGCTGAGAAAAAGTGGCAACAGACATAAAAAAAAAAAAAACACATCATAGTAAAATTAATACCTTCTCAACTTCGCATCGAAACTAAAATGTTTTGTTTTAAAATATTAATTGATATTTATTTCCATGATAAAAATAAAACATTATTATTTTATGAACAAATTAAATTAAATTAAAAGATTCACCAAAACAAAATTCACTTTAAAATTCCTAAGTGTCATTTAGTTTTAAAGAAAAAATATTCTAAGTCCAAATAAATTTAAAAAAAACTAAGTCCCAGAGAGTAAGAATCTTGAGTAGAGTGTCGCAGATTTTGTGTAATTTAAAATCGCCGAAAGAACTGATTTTAATAGGAAAAAATGGGTTTTTATAGTAGTCGAGGGTCGTGTAGCGATCCCTAGTGTGATCTTAGAAACTATAGATCTTAATTAATAGTTAAATATGATTGGCTGGACCTAATTGAAAACCCACACATGGGCGTGACTTTGAATCTATACGATAATCAGATTTAATTGCCTAATTTATTGATTATTTTAAGTTTTAAATAAGGGAACCCTGTTTTGGTGATCTTGTGAATTCATAATATATGACATACATGTACAAAAGATAACATAATATAATATTTTAATATTATAAGTAATAATATAATATTACAGACTGGTATTATAGAACTATCTATGTATAAATTATAGGCGATATATTCAACTGTTTATGAAGTATTATCGATAACCCCTCTTATTTCCTAATTTTTTGTTTTCCTACAAATAAACCACTTCACACACAGTAATAGAAAATCACCTTTAATATTAAAGAGTTTCATATTATAATAATTTTTAATAAAAATAGTATATTCATAATGACTGCTGATGAATTATGTTATATAATATAATGTGGGTTATTTTGATGGTAAATTTTGAGTTTAATGAGTGTTATAGAATGGATCCAATTATCCAACTAAAGTTCAAAAACATATTTGACAAAAAATTTAAAAATTACATAAAGTAATAAAAAAACATTATTTGTTTAAAAGTGAAAATATTTCTGAGTTATAATTGGTTAAATGTCATGCTAGAAACGTATCGAAACAAATATATTCTTATAACTACGAAGTATACATAATTTATTATGATCTCACTATATGAATAAAATAAATTTTAAACCCGATAATTATAAAAATGACTTTAAAAAAAATTTTATTAGAAAATTAATATAACATGAAGATAGCCAATAAGAAAATAAAAAAAAACCGTTTTGAAAATAGTTATTTTAGCTGATTTTGACACTTCTCAGTTATAAATATGTAAATACATGTAATGGTAACTTTCTATAAAGTTACCATTACTTAATTAAACGCTGTAGTCACTATCTTGACTATCTAAGGTAGATATTTGCGTAACCAAAAATCATAAACTAAATTTTATCTCTTTTAAAATAGTTTAATCCAAAATTAAATAGTAAAATAATTCATTTTTATAAAGCGAAAACTTTCATCTTACGAGGTGTGTTCAGAAAATATCAGTAATTTTGGTTTTTTTAAAAAAAATATTCATTTACTCGCAACAGACTTACGATAGGCCTTTGTTAATATTTCACACACTTTAATTTACACATTATTTCATTAATAATTCACATTACTTCAAAAACTTGTGTACCAATATTATGAATAAAAATTTGATGATCAGACTCTCCAAATCCACGAAATTTAAAAACTCCTCTTATTTTCTGACTACATTATATTTGGTTTAATTAAACCTATGTCCTAAACCTTTAAATTTTTCTAGATTAATATCGTATTAAAATTATAGCAAAGAGTTTGAGTGTTGTCAATTTATCAAATAATTAACTTCCCTATTCTACTTGTTTTTTAAATATTTTGGATTACATTTTTTTTTATATATACATCTTTTTATGTATGATAAATAAATAAAACTAATTTCATCAATTCACCTATTTTTTTTTAAATAAAAAATATAGTTGTATTTGTATGCGGAAAACCATTGTATAAGATCAAAAAACCTGAATCGAATGTCATTGTCAGAGTATTACAATGTGTATACGTAAGTATTATTTTCTGTGACTTAAAACACATTTGAGAATATTAAAAAATATAAAATTTAATTGATATTTTTCATACTACATTTTATTACGGTGTATTGTTTTAATCTATGTGTAGATTGAAACAAAACCATTAAAAAACTTCAAATTGTTAGAGTTCAATGTTGAATTAATTTCTTCAAATTTAAGCTTCATAGCTCGTTGTATTTAAACATTTTTACGTACAAAAATTAAATAAACCAATTATTTTTATAGTGTGCTTTGAAAAATAAATTCATATTGGCCTCTTCCAATGATAAGAAAGAGCATTGGTTAGATTATGCTGAAGGAGAATTTTCAAAAAACGAGATATCTGATATACACGTAGCTTTAGATGTTATCTATTTATTTATACCATTTCCATTTTTCTGGGCATTATTTGACCAACAAGTATGTATTTATTTGGATTTATTGAAAATATTTTTAAATTAGTTAGTAAGAAAAAGTGTTTTCACTAGAGTAAAAAGTCTCTTGAATAATACTTTTCGCTAAAATTTTGTGACATTAAATTTTTTTACGCAGCATAAACAATTGTATAAAATATTGGATTTTCACAACTTTGTTATAAAAATATCAATAGAAAATTTGATAAAAATATAATAATTGAGTTATTTAAAATTTTACTATAGTTTCAGAAAGCTCTTGGAACAATCTTTTAAATACATATCATTCAATAACTCATTAAGAAAAAATCAAAATTTCCGTGTTATTTTAAGAGTTTTCAGAAACTGTATGAAAATTAAAAATATAATTAATTAGAAAAAGCTATCGAAGATAGAGTGAAACCCGTATATACATATAGCTGTATTTATTCATATGTTATTTACACTAAAATAAAATTATGTATGAGTGAGTACGTTCATCAATTAAAAAATAATTTCTTTTTTCAAGTAATTTTATTATTAGGCAGTATAATTGTGAATTATGAATATAAAAAAACCCAGCACAGGTGGGTCACGGCACTGTGATGACATGACATAGTTAGGTCAAGTATAATGATATCTGACAGTGATTAAAATCAATATCATAAAAAACGCTTCAATGCAAATTTTTAGACAGTGTTTAATTTTAAAAAATTGGTGGATTATTCCAAAAGCTACATTATCTGCTATTCCCTTATTTATATTCTGAATGAAAAAGGGATTATTAAAAAATATTATTTCTCATAAAAAAATTGTGTTGATCCATACAATTTTCAATAAGTTATAGCAATATAAAGTTAAAAATGTAAAAAATAAAATCAAGAATTTTCACACGAAAATAGCATTCGGTAGCTATTTTCACCATGAAGACAAGTCCAGAGGTCAAATTTTTTTTTTCATAATAAAATATATTAAATTATATTTAATTTAAGATATATATATAAAAGTATCAGACTTTCCGGAACATTTTCAAAAATTAAGTTGAAAAAGTTCTACTTTTTATACGCATTTTAAACATTTGATCCCCCCCTGTATGGGAACTGGTCAGATTTAAAAAAATAGTGTGTCGAATTAAAGAAGTATATAAATATTATTTCTCATAAATAATTTAAAATTTAGCAATAAATATTAATTGTTAATTCATCAGTCTCTAAAAGCGAATGTGCTGTCCGTATTTTATTATAATAAATTCTTATAATAATGGTAACGTGACACCATCACACACATTAAACAAAATAAAAATCATTGGTATAACTTAGAGTGCCAAGTTGCGATTAACAAGCGAAGTTTAGCTAGACAAAATATGATGCTAAGTCCCACATCAGAAAACATAAATGAATACTCAAAACTTAGAACTTTAGTAAACAAAGTGATTAGGCAAGAGAAACGCGCAATGGAAAAAAAAAGTTATAGAGGATATCGAATTATTTAAGAAGAACCAAGACTGTTTTTCAAGAAGTGTCGGTCGGTTAAGGAAGGATTTAAAGCACGATTCTTTTCAATATAACAACGGAAAGATTAGTGAGGGATATGCATGAAACCTGAGAAATGGATTTAAATGGTAAGGAGACATTGCTGGCATATGCTGACGATATTGTAATTCTTAAAGACTCTCAAAACGAAGTGGAAGAAAGTACAAATTAATTAATTAACTCTAAGTAAAAGAATGGGCCTCCATATAAAGGAGTGCAAAAACAAAGTATATGATCATGGGTAGGCGTCATAGAAGTATACAGAAACTCACTGTTGATGAATACAAATTTGAGCGAGTAGAAAACTTTAAATACTTAGGGATCGTTTTGAATAGCAAGAATGATATGCATGACGAAATAAAATTCAGGTTGAATGCGGCGAATCAAGGATATTACGCAATAAGCAAAATTTATAGTTCTAAGATTCTCTCCAACGAAACTAAGAGGAAGCCATATATTTTTTACTTACTTAAATATCCAAAAAAATTACAAATTTAAAAATCAATAAATTTTGTCATTTTTTTCACTTTTTTTTCTTAAAACTTCCATAACTTTTTCAAAAATAAACAAATCAACATAATTTTTTTTATACTAAAACCTTAGATATTTCCCTTTCATTTGATATCATTTTTTTGAAAATCTAAAACTTAACTGGCTCATTTGGGGTATTTAAAATAGCAACTTTTTTACAAAAACTAACTTTTTCAACTTAATTTTTGAAAATGTTCCGGAAATACTGCGTCCTTTAAACATATATCAAATTAAAGCTTATTTTATGTACTATAAAATGAAAAAAAAAAATTTGTCCCGACACCTTATCTTCTATGTGCAAATGGCTGTCGAAATTATAAAAAAAATGTAATATTTGCGATAAAAATCACCTTTTATAACGATGTTTTTTGTACTTAAAACTGCCATAACTTTTTCAAATATTAACTAATCAAAATAATATTTCTTTATATTGAAACCTTAGGTAATTTTCTTTCATTTGATATCATTTTTTTTTGAAAATCTAACACTTATTCTGCTCACATGGGGTATTTAAAATAGCAACTTTTTTACAAAAACTAACTTTTTCAACTTAATTTTTGAAAATGTTCCGGAAATACTGCGTCCTTTAAACATATATCAAATTAAAGCTTATTTTATGTACTATAAAATGAAAAAAAAAATTTGTCCCGACACTTTATCTTCTACATTTAAACTGCTGCCGTAGTTAAAAAAACACTAGTTTTTGTTAAAATTTTCGACTTTCGATTTTAAATTTTAAATTTTCAACTTAAAAATGCTATAACTTTTTGAAAAATGTATATATCAGCACACATTTTTTTTTTCTAAATACATTATAAGTACATCTTTCATTTGACATACTTTTTATTAAAATTGGACAATTTCCCCTTATATAGGGGGNGACATACTTTTAATTAAAATTGGACAATTTCCACTTATTTACACTACAGTACAGTACAGTATTGTGTATGATTACGACGTGCGTTTTCTCGCACCGCTCTCTTATCTTTATTGTTGTGTTTATATTTTATTATTCACCTATACATTGTCATTATGGCCAGTTCACATAAACCAAAAGCAGATACACCGGTAAAGAGGACTTTGACCAAAAATGTCACTAAACCTGTTACGTTGGAAACTATTTGGTCTTTATTATCAGATATCAGCGATAAGGTAATTACTTATGACTCTGACTTTAATAACATCAATACTAAACTATCAAACCTCGAGTCTAGTTTTAACGATGTTAAAAATTCATTGGGTTTGTTATCTTCCGAACTATCTAAAGTTANCTTTATTTTATTATAAGGGGATTACACTGATTTTCATAAATATTATATCATTTTAAATGACATAGTATAAAAAATTAATCATATTTAAATTTTTTTGTTTCTTTAAAGTCGAGAAAAATAACTTTAAAATTTAAACTAGCTAAATTTCCATTTTTATTAAGTGACGAATGAGACGTACGGTTTTTGAGACGGTAATACTTGGGTCTTTCACGACTGTGGCACTGAATTTTTTTTAAATTCTTTTTGAGTTAAAAAAAAATGTTTAACTCATTTGATTTTTATCTCATTTAGATTCAATAACTTCAATAAAGAACAAGGATTCCATTACTGTAGTCTCCTCTCGTGANATCAAGGATTCCATTACTGTAGTGTCCTCTCGTGAGAAGAAATTCATATTAATATTATTTTACTATGTGGTTTTTTTTTTGTAGTTATCATTTATTTTCTCAGCTCTCATTTGACCTACTTTTTTGACAAATTTTTTTTTTTTAATTAAACACTATCTACAGAGTTGCATCGAAGAGTTTTTTATGATAGTAATTTTAATCACTGTCAGATATCATCTATACTGGACCCAACTATGCCACGTCCTCACTGTGCTGGGTTATTTTTTTTTTATTAATTCTATGTAATAATTTGAAATTGATATAGAAGATTTTTTAACAGTATAATAACAAAACGATAGCACAGTGGGATCATGGAACAGTATAGACGTGGCATGGTCGAGACAAGTATAGATGATATCTGACAGTGATTAAAATCACTATCTAAAAAAACGCTTCGATGCAAATCTGTAGATAGTGTCTAATTTTAAAAAATTGGAAGATTATTTCTAAAGCAGCAATAACTCTTATTTCCTTAATTTTATCACGATTAGTTATTTGATTTATAATTATAATATATGAATAAATAATAATTATAGCAATTAAATTTAGTATGAAATTGATATTCAATAATTTAATATTGTAATTTTTACGGAGATATTATAAAAATAATAATGTAGTTGTATATTTCTTTACTTTTAAGGAGTATAAAAATTTAAATGGCTTGATGCAATACTTTTAAATAAAACATATTTTTTACTTATAACAAAGTTATAAGTTTTATACACTGGACTACAGAGAACTTTCACCAGAAATAAAAATATACTTTTCTAAATCGACTCTTCACGATGTTTTTCAATGTGCAATAGACTTTTTCTATCACTTTTAAGTTTTAATATTATTACTTATTATTAAAAAATAAGTATTTACATATAAAAAAAAAATTATTAATAACAAAAAAAATATTTAATTAATATGTTAATAATAAGGAAAATGACATATTTACCTATTTTTTGAATCCTTTAAAGTTGATTTTTGTGAAAGTTTATAACAAAAAAGAAATTATTTATCATAACTTTTAGCTCAATATGCAAATTTGAAATTAACATCATTAAATAGAAAATTTTATGAGAATTAAAAAAATTTTATCGTTAAGATTAATATGCAGTCAGCAAATTTTATAATTACTATTTATAGTAAATGTATCAGAAAAGCTCAATATTTTTTTTGCATTTTTATCGTAATAGATAACTTAAATAGAAATAACAGTAATCATTTTCTAGTAACTTTTGGCGTTTAAAAAGATCCTACAATTGAAATATGAACTGAATTAATTTTAATGATTTACCTTAACTAAATAAACTAATCAAAAACAAGTTGTTAAAAAGATCTACTCAATAGAACGTATTATAAAATTTCATTATAATTGTAAAAATCCATTGTTAATTCAGGAGAAACTACCAATCATTTTTTTTAGAAATGATTTATATAGCAACATGCTACCAACAAATTTGGAATATTATAATCTAGTAGTAGCACACACAAATAAAGTAAAAGAATTATTAAGTCACAAAGTATAATGATTTAATTTTGTAGTTGAAACCTATCATATCAAATTCGATTCGTCAATAAATACTTTGAAAACATTAGAAATTAATGATATTAATTGTCTGTATGGAGAACATGGGATAAGTAACTGTTTTATTGATAAATTAGAATTTTTTTTAAATTTTTAAGGGTAATATCTTCAACTAATTGTAATTATTTGACGTATCATTGAAAAAAGTAGGTCAAGTTAGAGCAGAGATAATAAATGATAGTCACAAAAAAATACCTTCTCACCTTTGCTTCGAAGCTAATAAAACAGTACAATAATACATAAAATGTCTCTGGTAAATCCTTTTTTAGATTAAGTCATGTTAGCTTCACTATTTATTATTAATTCCTAGTCTATTTATTTTTATGTCTATGTATCCTTCTTTTAAAATAATAACCATTAAAATGTTAATTTTTTTGTATTAATTCCCTATTGTCAAAAATATTGACAATCCAAAACAAAATAAATTTTTCAGGAAAAGCAATATCAAATAGATTATTCTATACTAATTAAATATAGATAAATGATTGGATTAAACGATTAGTCAGTTATTCTAACCGTTTTATTAATTGCAATAGTCGTTATATAAACCGTTTATATGGTATTCTAAGAATATTTTTTCCATACAGTACTGAGCTGTCGTGTAGGTACATACAAATAACTTCAAAAAACCATAGAAAATTCATTATTTTATTTTTTATTAATTTTATGCTTTAAATCGTTAGCAAAAATTATTGTTACTAAATTTTCTGACTTAAAATTAAATGTTTTATTTTTATGTTGATATTGATGTAAAACTTACAAAAATCATACATTTTTAGTTGTAACGCTATCAATACACGATAAAGTTTCCCTTTACTTTTCCTTTTAAGAAATTTTATCTATTTATTAGAATAAATAGACAGCAAGCTGTTTGTAATTTTTAATTTTAAAGATATTAAATGTTCATTACTACAATAAAAAATTGTATAATCATTGTTTATAATCTATGTTTAGGGTTCTCGATGGACATTACAAGCTACTTTATTGAATGGTAGAATAGATTTCCTTAATTGGACAATGAAACCAGATCAAATGCAAGTTGTCAATCCATTGTTTGTTTTATTTTTTATTCCTATATTCGAAACTGTAGTCTATCCGGCTTTGAAACTAATAGGTATTTCGAAGCCTTTACAAAAAATTACATTAGGGGGTGTTATGGCTGCGTTGGCTTTTGTATGTTCTGCCATATTACAATACATTATAATGGTAAAGAAATGAATTGATGTCTCAGTAAATATTTTTAAAGCCATTATTTTTCTAGAGCCCGTCTGAAATTCCTTCAGGGGTAGGTCGGATGATAATATTTAATGGTTTTGACTGTGATGTTACTTTTAACTCTACTCAATTATCATCGTATGAGTTGAAACCACTAGGTTATCTCGATATAAGTTACAATCTTAACTCCAATAAAGATGAAGTAGTACCAGTAACACTCACACTTGATCCTAAATGTGTTTCTAAAACTACCAAACCATTATTAAGAGAAGTGACATTTATTAATAAAAAGGTAAAACTCAAATTTCTTTTATTATTCATTAAAATATAATTTTTGACTTAATTATTGCAGAAAAATATGTACTTTTTAACTGGTATGGGTGACAATATTAATCTAAATCTCGTTGATAATTATGATAGTGTGATTAAAAGAAACAATGTCAATCTAATTTTAAAGTAATTCAAATTTTTTTTTTTTAATGTTATTTGTATGTCTATAGTACTTTCATTAATTTTTTAGTGTAGTATTCAGTGATGATTTATTAAACAAAAAAGTTACTTTAAAAAATAAATACAGGGAAACAAACATTGATTTGTTGGCCAATACATCTACACCATTCATAGAAATGGAAAAGGGAAAGTTAGTTTTAAATAAACATATATAATACTTTGATATTATATGGAGTTCCATTTTCTGTCTCTAGATATGATGTTCTTGTCGATGGAAAATCTCTTTTTGTGGAATTAGAACTATTACCAATTAGTGTCAATACTCTTATTTTACAAAGCAATTCCAACAATAATATTGTGAGTGAATATTGTTATTTAATCTTGTACATTACATATACAAGTGTATAATAATAATTGTTACATTTAATTATACTTTAAACTGCGCAGAATGCTAAATTAGTGGTTGTAGATAAATGTAATATACACGTTTTGTGGCAACTTCCTCAAATAACCTTGATGACAGCAGGTGAAATTATGTTTTCTATCACGTCTTTGGAATTTGCATTTACACAAGTAACATAATACATAATTATGTTAGGCGACCTACTTAGCCTGACCGGTATAGTGTTCATTTGAGTACTGGGCTATGTAGGTTTTCTTGTCCTCTTTATTAAAAGCTATTGCTTTTACTAAAGAACGTTAAATATAAATAGATAAAAAAATTGTAATTTTTCATAGTATTAATTTTTTTATATTATTTTTAATTAGGCGCCTGTTAGTATGAAATCATTATTAGCAGCTTGTAACTTATTAACAGTAGCAATTGGTAATCTAATTGTTGTATTCGTGTCAGAAGTAAAATTTTTTGAAAGTCAAGTATGTGTTGATTTAGAATTATTAATTGAAAAACTATTTGTTTTTCTAATTTATAAAACATATTTTTAAAATTATAATTAATTATTTTATTTCTAGACTAATGAGTATCTACTGTTTGCTGGATTGATGATCCTAGACATAGTAATGTTTGCATTTATGAGCTTAAAATATAAGTACAAAGAAATCAACATTGATGTAGTTCCCGGTGAGACTGAACTAGAAGAAAATAAACAAAGTCAAAATTAATCTATCTGTTTCTCTGTTACAACGAAATTAAAGTAAACCTCAATGAATATTATTGACGTTTGTTATTTTTATACTAGTTTTTAAAACTGTAAAATACATAATTATTATTATTATATTATAATTGTGTATTATTACAATGGTATAATATGCTTATTAATCTTTTTCATAATTTCGTCATTCTGAAAAACATATTTATAATACAAATTTTATTCTTTTAAATAGAGTTTATAGAGTGATCAATTAAGAACGAGTCACTCATTTTTTGGAAAAATATTGAACATTTTTAATTTTCGTAAAGGAAAAAATTACTTTATTCAAAAAATTACTATAATATATAGTTCAACCATTTTTTTTTTCATCCATTCAGAGTTAAAAAACTTAAATTTTAATTATCTTTAGTGAAAAACCTTATTTATAGTTTAACAAAAAAAGAAAAAAAAACCCAGCACAGTGGGGATGTATCATAGTTGGGTCAAGTATAATGATATCTGACAGTAATTAAAATCGCAATTATAAAAAACGCTTCGATGCAAATCTGTCATTTTAAAAAAATGATGGATTATTCAAAAAGCTACATATTCTCCTATTTCCTTATTTATATCCTGATTACAAGTTTTATGATTTATAAATGTAATATATGAATAAATAAATATCTATATATACTTATAAAATATAATTATATAAAGGGAAATGATGTTATTTAAAAACAAAGTATGTCGAATGAAAGAGGGATATAAATATTATTTCTCATAAAAAAACTGTATTGATCTATACACTTTTCAATAAGTTATAGCATTATAAAGTAAACAATATAAAATCGAGAATTTTCATAAAAAAAAAAAACATTCGGTAGCCACTTTTACCGTGAAGACAAAATAAAGTCCGAAATTTTTTTTTCCATAATAAAGCACATTATATTAGCTTTAATTTAAGGTATATATAGAAATGTCAGAATTTCCGGAACACTTTCAAAAGTGAAGTTGAAAAAGTAGTCATTTTAAATCCCTCCCTGTGGGCAGGTAAAGGGTTAAATTTATAAAAAAAAAATATCAAATAATAGGTAAAGACATCAAGCATCTATAAAAAAATATTATATTGATTTGTTCATTTTTGAAAAGCTATGGCAGTTATAAGTAAAAAAAATTGAAACAATTTCGAAAATTAGCGAATTTTAAATTTGTAATTTTTTTGGAGGTTTCCCCCATTTATGGGAAACGAGGGAAAATTTTTCAATTTTTGAGGATAATGTCTTCAACTAGATACGATTTGTGATCTTTTGACGTATGGTTGAAAGAAATCGGTTCGATGAGAGCTGAGAAAAAGTGGTAACAGACACAAAATAAATAAATTTAAAAAAAACACATTGTAAAACTAATACCTTCTCAGCTTCGCATCGATGCTAAAACACATCATAGTAAAATTAATACCTTATCAGTTTCGCATCGAAACTACAAAATTCAAATAATTTTATGTTCTTCTGTTATCACTTATTATAGTTTTTTAACCAATTTTCTATGAATAGTATGATGTTTATTAGAGCTGTTATTAAAAATAAATTTTTGAAATATTGAAATTTTTATTTATTTAATAAATAATGTAGTCTTTAATAAGTATTTTCTATTGTAGAACCGTCATTGCACAGAATTGTGACTACCCAATTATATATATATCAATTTAGTGTACAATAAATATTATAAAGAATTTATAAAATATTTATTTATAACTGTAAAAATGATTTAATATTAAATAGCCTAAGGTGACATTATATAACTTATAAGAGTGGGAGGAATAGATCACATATTGATTATTTGATGTGAAAGAGAGAGAACGTAAACGATTGTAAAGTTATACCAGGCGAGAGTGTAACTACACAGCATAGACTGATGGTAATGGAGTTTAGGTTTACCGGAAAAAGAATATACAAAAACAAAAGGAACACAGGAGAAAAATCGAAAATCCATTGGTAGAAATTGAAAGGGGAAAATGAAAAAGAGTTTGTCAAGACGGTTAAAGAGAGGACAGCGTGGAATGTCGAAGGAGACATAAATTATGTGTGGAATAGACTTGCTAGTTGTGTTAAGAATATTGCAAAGGTGTTTGTTGGTGAGAGTAGGAGTAGAATACTAGGAAACAAGGAGACCTAATGGTGGGATGAGTACTTTCAAAAAATTATAGAAAGTAAGAAAAATAAATGCAAAGTATGGTAGAAGAGCAAAAGGAGAGAAGATTGGATGGAGTATAAACGCTTGTGCAAAAAATCAAAGTCTGCAGTAAGTAAGGCAAAGTTATAGAGGTATGATGAGTTGTATGATAGGCTAGGAACAAAGGAAGACGAGAAAGAAATCTATAGATTTGCAAAGATAAGAGATAAAAGGTCTAAAGATTATCATTATATAAGGTGTATAAAAAGTGTTTATAATAAGGTACTCTCTGAATAATAATAAATTACTTAATAAGGAGTACCCAAAGGAAACATTAGAGGATATCTCATGAAATGAGAGACTCGTAGATTTAATTAGCGAGAAATAGGTATCGGAAGCTGTGGCATCAATAAAAAAGAATAAAGCAGTGGGACCTGATGAAGTGCCAGTAGAAGTATGGAAAATATTAGGCAGTGTTAGCATAAGGTGGTTAAAAGAACTTTTAAATAAAATCTTATTGATAGGGAAAATTCCAAGTGAATGGAGGAATAGTATTATGGTCCCGATATTTAAAGGTAAATGTGACATACAGGAGTGTGGAAATTATAGAAGCATAAAGCTTATGAGTCATAGAATGAAAATTTGAGAAAAGGTAATGGATAAGAGAATAAGAAATGAGACTTTGGTATCTAAAAACCAGTTAGGATTTATGCCTGGTAAGTCAACAATAGAGCCATTATTTTGTGTGAGACACCTTATAGAAAAGTTTAGGGAAAAAAAGAAAAAGCTGTGTATATTATTTATAAATTTGGAGAAAGCGTATGATAGAGTACCGAGAGAGGTTTTAAAGTGGGTATTAATGAGAAAAGGAGTCCCAAAAAGTACACTAATATAATAGGGAATATGTATGATAAGTTACTACAGCAATACAAGGAGAAGTGACGAGGTGCATGTTATTTGCTGACGATATAGTATTAATAGGAGAAAATAGGGAGGAAATTAATCAAAAGCTAGAGGTTGGAGATTAGCTCTTGAAGAAAAGGATTTAAGAATAAGTAAAAGTAAGACAGAATATATAGAGTACGAGTATGACAAAGGAGAACACGAGGTTGGTGAAATAAGGAGACCAGTGATAACAGGCGAGGTCTTGATTGATGAGGTGGAAAGTTTGAAGTGGAGAGAAGTGTCCAACGTCTTATGTGTTAAAAGAATTCCTCCAATGAGGTTGAAAGGTAAATTCTACAAGACTGTAGTGAGACCACCTATGATGTATGGTTCAGAGTATTGGGAGGTTGATAAGAAAGTATAGCAAAGAATTAGTGTAGCTGTCGTACGTCGGTAGTGCACCAACGTAGACACAAAAGTTTAACACAAATTTATTAATGTTTTATATATATATATTGACGACGAGTTCGTCGTTCGAGCTCTTCTCGAGTTCTCCCGTTGGATAAACTGATCAGCCCCAATCCCTCTAATTAGTGGACTACTAAAGGGGTAGAATTTAGACTCGTCAGCACAGTCTAGCTTAAAAGTAGCAGACTGAAGGGTGACTCCTTGTCAGCCACCAGCACAACTACCTTTTTACTATACCCACTGAAGGACGGTTAAGCCCAAAAACTAGCCAGCTCGTACACTAATTATTAAGATTGACTAAAGGACCAGCAGTCCAACCTTGACTCTAGCCGCACACACACACAAATTCTAAGAACACGGTGAATATAAAATATTTGCGCTAAGCCCAGATTTTTAAATAGTTATTTTATTTAAGAAACGTATTAAACACAAAGTCAAATATAATGTAAAAATTGAACACAAAAATTAATTAAATCTTACAAAAACATAAAGTTATTCTTACACTAACGACCTAACCCGTAACTCGACGTTTCTTCGACAAAACGTCCAGTCTCGTCTCCCCCAGTATCGTCCCCCTATACTTTTCATGTTTCCCTTTTATATTCTTTTTCCCACCATTATTAATTTGCTTACCCTGCATTTCCCTTTTATATGGAATTATTAAATTGCTTAAGAGTTCAAAAATTGCTTACTACTATTGTAAAGCTTATATTATACTAAAATCGACGTAATTCAATACTTCCTCATCTAATTACTACATAGCAGAGATGAGAATGCTTAAATGAATGAGTGGAGTGGCTAGAGAAGATAAGATAAGAAATGATTAGTTAGTAACTAAAAAAAATTCTAAACTGAAGTTGTTGATAGTAGTTTTTATAACAAAGAAAGAATCTAAACATTTTTGATAAACTGTTTGAGTTTTTAAATTTTTTAAAGATCTGGAAATTAAATAGATATTCATTATTAATTCTGTTTCATAATTCCAAAGGCAACAATAATCTGTTTCAATGTGCCATAAAATATTATCAATATTTATTCTGATATCATACGTGACAGTTATGAAAAAAAGATATGTTAATAAAAACTTGTTTATGTGACATCATGAAGAAATGACAACTACTGTATGCTAAAACTTTTTAGCTACATAGGATAATTTTTATCTGAAAAAATTCATTCAATTTACTCCCTAGAATTGTTTCATCAGACAAAAAATAAACTTGTACAAAATTTGGTAAAATTTAATAGACGTTAACGCATGCCATAAGGGTTTCAAAATTCTACTATAAGGGTGGTTTTATTATTTTCATCACAGAACTTACAAACTATTTACAGAAAAAAATTATAAATTGTTAGAACTAAATGTAAGGTGTCACAGTCACGGAGTGTTTATTGTCAATTATGACTATCTATTGATATACTTTTGTATTATCTGTTAGTGTATTTATAAACTCGAAACAATATGCCTTACTACCATTGATAATAAATGCTGCGTACATGCGAATATTGACGTCATAAAAAACAATTAGCTACCTGTATTTGTAATCCCATGTATATTAACTCAAAAATTTGAAACTTTAAATGTTTATATTTAATAAAGTTATATTCAAAATTCAAATGCCATTTACTATTAAATTAAAAACTGAAACATTTTATTAAATTCAAAATATGGGTTCCCATTTAAAAAAACAAAGTTGACACCCTTGCAAGGCATAAGGAATAAACTTAAACAGTATTACATAGTGAATAATTCAAGAATATTATGTAATTAAAGATAACCAAAAAAAAAAAATGTTTAAATTATTTTTATTCTGTAAGTATTCTCCTCCAAAATTATAACTCAAAAAATGTAATCATAAATAATCATATGAATAATAAATTTATTTTTTATGTAAATGTATAAATAATAAAATTAAAAATAATTTATAAAATAAAGTCCAAACGTTGCTTTGAAGTTGTTAAGCAATTTATTATTTCTTCGGTTTGTACATCTATATTGTTGTGTGTATCGAGAGCAGCAAACCATTCAATCTTGTCTCTGATTTCGAGTTTCTCAGATAAGTTTTGATACGTTTGAGCGAAGAAAATGATCTTTCAGCTTCGCAAGATGTGACGGGAAGATGTGACCAGTATTTGCAAAAGCTTAAATACATTTAGGAAAAAATCTGGATTGCATTTATTTAAGATTTTGATGGCATTTTTTGATTGAATTTTACTGTTAACTAGATAACGTTTCCACAATAAAACTGCTGATTTTACATGATCAAAATTGTCAACTTCATCGCCGTAAAATTCCACAAGTTCTCAGAGATTTTCTTCATTGAATGTTGAACATTTTACTAACATTTGAAATCCACTTATAATGTTTTTATGATTCATAAATCGATCATTAAGTTGTTAAATGAACGAATCAAGAAATGGAATAAATAAAGTTATTTTAAAATATTCTACAGCATCATCTGTTGGAATAATCTTGGGGTGTTTTTGACGCATTGCTAATCTAGGAATTTTAATGGTAATTTCAAAATCATTTAATCTTAGAATAAGATCATTATAAAATTTTTTGATTCCAAGAGTAACGTTTTCTCTTATAAACATTAATTGGTTCTTTACTAAACTTATGTGTTCCATAGCCTCCGATAAATCAATATTTTTGGTTTGTAAATATTTACATAGTGAATGAGAATATGGAAAAATATAATTCAGAATAGTTAGGGCCACGTTAAATTCTGATGATTGAATAGCTAAAAAAAGATGATTTGCTTTACTTGATGTATCACTATCGTTCCACAAAGTTATTTCTTCTGAACAACTTAAAATCGCAGGGAAAAATTCATAAAATGTTTCAATTGAGTTATAACGCTTAATCCACCTAGTTGGACATAATTTTTTTCAATTTTTCTTTTGAAGATGAAGATTCATTTTTTTTTAATTCGTCTAAATGTGTTGAAAAAATTGTTGTTTCTTCGGAGTGTTAAAAAATTATAACACGCTTCTATTGTATTCAAAGTATTCCTTATTCCTTGAATATTAAATTCATTTGAGACAGATAGATTAAGATTATGGGCACCACAATGCACATATAAAGCTTTTGGTTGTTTTTTTCTTAATTAAAGCTGCAACTCCATTAAATTTCCCACTCATACTTGCCTCTCCATCATAACCTTGACCTCGTAGATTTTTTACTTCGATGTTTAATTCTTTTAATTCAGTAATTATATGACTCGATAAACTTTTTCTACTTACATCATATAACGGAACAAACTTCAAAAAATCTTCATGAATATTTTTGGTTTTACTATTATAATAACGAGCACATAAAGCAAACTGTTCAATACCCGATATATCAGCTGTTTCATCGGCTATTATTGAAAATTAATTACTTTCGTTAATTTGTTATACAATTTTGGATGAAATAATTTCATAACAGATGCTAACACTTTCATTTTGTATTTTCCAACTTTGATATTGTGCATTTTTACTACAATTTTCTCTAGCTAATAAAAAGCTTTCATCGCCGTATTTTGCAGTTGCCTTATGGAAAAATCTCAATAATTCCTCATGGCTTTAATGTAAGATAATGATTTGTTATCTGCTGCAAAGCAGACCCAATTTAAACTATTATACAACAGAAATAAATAGTGTTTACTGTAAAATATAGTTTGAAAAAAGCCAAAATTACCTTCCCAATTTTTCACCTTAGAAATGCTCAAGGCGGGGGAATCCGGACCCGGGACCTCACCCCTTGGTTGCGCCACTGACTTTTCTGATCTTTTCGATTTTTTTAATTGAACCCGATTATATTTAATTTATTCTTAATCTAAAATTTTAATCGTTCAACAAAACTGATATTCGTCGCATATTAAAAATTTGATCACACTATTAGCTAAAATTATTATAAGTAGCTCATTACCTTATACCAGTCGCGGGTGCTGGTGGTGAGAGTGAGACTTTAAATGGCACTGTAGTGGGACAGCCAGTTTTGAACAAGGCATTTATAAAATTATACTGTGGTATGAAAAATGCCACGATTTACTTGGTAAGTATGTTAGAAAAATACAATTTTTGTCCATATTCAAATAAAAATAAAAAAAACCTTAAAACATAATGATTTTCATTTTATTTCAAAATGCAACTTACTTTTTGTTCGCTCTTCGTACACGAGCTAATTGTTACCTTATGATACAGAGAGTTGCCATCATTGTCCATTACAATATTCATGTTACTGAAATTTGAACTATTGCATGCGCAAAACATTTATAAAAATAAATCACAGACAGGTCGTTTGCTACTAGTAACTGGTGAGTTGAGAATAAAAAATAATTATTGTAAAATTAGCAATCATCCAAAACACTATTTATACCCAAAGGATCTGGCCATCGTGGTCAGTCGATTCCAGTACGTAGCCTTATGCTTTGTGTCATTTATCAGTCTTAGTACTTAGTTGTCGCTGTCCGATTTACTGTATAAAGTTAAGTCTTTGTTCTTTCTTTTCATCTTCTTATTTTCGTCCTCGACATTTCAGAATATTTGTGTTTTGCACTTCGTCTGCGTCTCGTACCTAGGTGTTACCCTTATTCCCTTCCTATAACAACGGCCTTTCAACATTCATAGCTAATCCGGAGTGTCAAACAGGCAGCAGACTCATCATTATCTTCGTACCTACTCTACACTTCCTCAAGTGTTTTACTTTGTAAAATAAAAATACAAAAAAGTATTAATATACTTTTGTTGGAACACTTTCATTCGAATACTTTACAAGACTGCTTATATTTCAACAATTTAACTTACTATGTAAGTAATTTTATCTACATTATATCGTATTGCAATACTGTTATAAGTAGTACTATGTAATATTGGAGTGAAAGAAGCCGTAAAGGTAATTTTAATCACTCTTAAATTGTCAAAAGAGACTTTCTTCTAATTATAATTACTAATAATGCTATTGGTGTATTATATAATATTAGAAAATAATTTCAAACAATTATACTCATAAAATATAAGCAGAAATAAGAAGTTTAGAAGTCTCAACTTTTTATACTATTTAATATTTAAAAATTATTTTTACATAACAAATATGGCTACTTAATTAAATCTATAGTTTGAAATTTTATTTCATATTAAAGTATATTACATAAGCTTTAATTTAGTGTCATTTTGAATCCTTCTCTGTGGCCAGGGAAGGGTCAGATTTAAAAAAATATATAACAAACAATATGTAATTAATATATATTACTATATAATTAATATATAGTAAAATAATATATCTATTAAAAGAAACAAAATGCTTTTATTCATCCATTTTTCAAAAATTACAGTTTTAGGTAAAAAAAAAAATGAAAAAATGTCGAAAATTATCTATTTTTAAATTTGTAGTCATTTTGGAGATTTCCCCCCCTTTACGATGAATGCTGGATATTTTTTAAATTTTTGAAAGTAATGACTTCGACTATATACGATTAGTTTTTTTGACGTATAGTTGAAAAATATATCAAAAAAAATATATCAAATGATAGGTAAAGACATCCTATATCTATAAAAAAAAATTATATTGATTTGTTCATTTTTGAAAAAGTTATGGCAGTTTTAAGTAAAAAAACCCAGCACGGGGGGTTCGCGCCACAATGGTGACGTGGCATAGTAGGATCAAGTATAATGATATCTCACAGTGATTAAAATCACTATAAAAAAAAACGCTTCGATGTAAATCTTTAGATAGTGTTTAATTTTAAAAAATTGGTTGATTATTCCAAAAGTTACATGATCTGCAAGTTCCTTATTAATATCCTGATTAAAATCAAGTATGTCGTATGGAAAAGGGATTATTAAAAAATATTATTTCTCATAAAAAAATTGTGTTGATCCATACACTTTTCAATAAGTCATAGCATTATAAAATTAAAAATTTAAAACATAAAATCGAGAATTTTCATACAAAAATAGCATTCGATAGCCATTTTCACCGTGAAGACAAAATAAAGTCCAAATTTTTTTTTTTAATATTAAAGTATATTACATAAGCTTTAATTTAAGATATATATAAAAGTGTCAGTATTTCCGGAACACTTTCATAAATTAGGTTGAAAAAGTTCTACTTTCTATATGCATTTTTATGTTTTGAACCCCCCCCCCCTGTATTAAGGGAAATGGTCCGATTTAAAAAAAAAGTATGTCGAATGAAAGAAGTATATAAATATTATTTCTTATAAAAAAATTGTATTGATCCATACATTTTTCAAAAAGTTTGTAATTTGTATTTTTTTTTGGAGGTTTCCCCCATTTACGGGGAAAGAGAGAAATTTTTTCAATTTTTGAGTGTAATGTCTTCGACTAGATACGATTTGTGATCTTTTGACGTATCGTTGAAAGAAATCGGTTCAGTGAGAGCTGATAAAAAGTGGTAACAGCACACACAAAAAAAAAAAAGCACACATCATAGTAAAATTAATATCTTCTCAGCTTCGCATCGAAACTGAAAAAATTTACAACGGTGAACATGCAGAAAAAAGATTTGAAAATGCCATTTTTCATATTAACACGGTAATTTTGAGATACTTGTTTAAATATATAAAATTGTAGGATTTGTTTTAAATTTTTAGCATTAAAGGGTTCAACTAGATTACAATCGGATTTTTTAGCATAAACCAACATAATCGGTCCAGCGAGAACTAATAATTTTCGTGAATAAACATAAAAAAAAGTCATGAAAAACCTATGCCTTCTCAGTTTCGCATCTAAGCTTAAATGATTAAAAAAAATTAAATTTTGAGTTCAGTTTAATATATTTTACAAAGTTTAGTTTTTCTTTTTTTCATATTCAAATAGTTTGCATATTCGGATATTTTTAATTAAATAACAACTAAAAATGTAATGCATTAGGGGTATGTCTATTGTAGACACAATAGACTCCTAATTAATATAATTCGAGTTCTTTAGACATATTAATCGACAATATTGTTATTGTAGAAGCTGAGCCATAAGGGAGAACAAAAAATATATTAAAATCACACTATGGTTTAATTTATACCAAAAACGTAAGAAAAAATGTTTACTCTCATTAAACATGAGTATCTTGAAATAAATTGAAACAATTATAAACTGATAAAAAAAAAAGAAAAATATTGGTTATCGTATTACTATTCATTATTAGAAAGAAAGTGTGTAGTTTAAGTCAAAATTATAAATTTTTGTTTATACTTATTTATTTATAATTAAAATAACACATTTTTAGAGTTATACTTTTGAATTCTTTATCATTTAATAATGACCAATAATCTAAACCCAGACATTTAGCAACTTGTTCTTCTGCTACTTGATATGACATACTTGACTTTTTTAACCATTGATAAAACTCACTTGACCATTCACTTTGATACTGCCAATCAAACCGTAGAATTACTGCATTACGGCGCACATACAAATATTTTAATGATTGTCCATAATATGCAAGTAACAACAATGTACAAGTAGAAATTTTTTCTCTGACAATCTGAAAAAAAATATTTTTTAAAAACAAAATTGAATGTACACAAAAAATTGTATCACTCACTAATGTATCTAATTTATTACACATTCGACATAAGTCAATTAAATTTCTATCATTACGTTCAATAAATGATTTTGGTTGATAAAACTTTGGTAAATCTAAATTTCCAAATGTAAGTAAACTGTTAGAATATAATTCAACAATTTTATTAATTATATCAGCAGTCATCTAGAAGTTAAACATTTATATCATAACTAGATCATTTGGTAATTGTTTTATTTGTTAATGCTACACTAACTTGAATAATAGGTGATTTGTAAATGATGCTGGAAACAGGTGCACCAATTTGCCATAAAATCTGTCTTTCTCTTGAAGATTCTATTCTTAAATGAACTTTCAACTGAGGACTAGCTATGGTACTTCTTTTCCAATCATAAACATTAATAGATTCAATTTCTGTAGGTGTATAAGTATTCTGAACTATGTACAAATTTCGAACTGTAGTTTGACTTATTAATAATAGTAAATCACTTCCTAGGTTTTGTGGACTTATAACCAAAACCTAAAGTAAATAAATAAAATTCTTAAATGAACAATTTATTTTTTATTAATTTCTTTATAAATACAGTTTTAGATATTAACTGGAAATTTTTAATCTTGGGTCTTATGTTGAATTTTAATTTACTATTATAGAATAAACACTAAAATTGGTATTATACTTCCTGAGCCAAAAATAAATATAATAATTATAATCAGACCTAACCTTATACAGAATGATTTTTTTATCTTAGTTCATTCAATTACTAAGAGAATAAAAATAATTAAAACATTATTTATTTTAATTACCATCAGTTAGATTCTAATAGTAATATTTTTTAAGATCATCTTTTATGCTTTGTAAGGGTGTCAACTTTGTTTTTTCAAATGGGAATACATATTTTTAATTTAATGAAGTGTTTGAGGTTTTATTTGAATAGTAAACAAATTTTGAATTTTTAACATAACTTTATTCGTTTATTATATATAAAACATTAGAGTTACAAATTTTTAATTATTATACATGAATAATATATGAAGGATTACAAATACAGGTACGGAGAATTTGTCAATAATGACTTTATCAATGGATATGCTTAAAGTATAGTTTAAGGCATATTATTGTGAATGAACATTTATAAATACAGTAACTGGCAATACAGATAAAATATTTGTCGATGGTAATAATTGACAATAAATGCTCTGTACCTGTGATAACAACATCATAAAAACCCAATTAGCTACCTGTATTTTTAATTCTTCATATATTATACATGTATAATAATTCAAAAATTTGAAACATTAAAGTTTTAGGTCTAATAAATGGATAAATTTAAAAATGTTAAAAATTTAAAATATGTACTCATTTAAAAAAACAAAGTTGACACCCCTACAAAGCATAAGGGATGAACTTAAAAAGTATTAAATAACTAATAATTTAAAAATAGTATGTAACTAAAATTTATTTAAAAAAAATTTTAAATGATTTTTATTTTGTAAGTAATGAATGGGTTATGATTAAGAAATCACTCTGTATATAACCATGAACAGTGTTGTACCCAAATTTTTTTAAATGGTAGGGGAGCTAATACTAAAAAAATTTTAACAACAATTTTCAGGAATTTTGTTCTAAAATATTGGGTTAGCACAATGAGGGACTTAACACTTTTATTGATCTCTTGATAACCACCAAGTCTAATTGCATTTTTATTAAAACAAACAAAAAACCATTTTCACTTCCTTTAAAAATAATTATACACCTGTAGGTTTACAAAAACTCCTGGATGAAGTAACTGACACATCTGTTTTGTTGCATTTATCATCACCAATGTTTTTAAAGTAGCACAACAATGAAAGCAAATTTGATCCAATAGTAATTGTGCATCATAGTTTTCCAACATCAAATCAATTAATTCTAATCGCTGCAGTGATGATAAATTACCCATTAATCTTTTTAAAGCTTCTAAAAGTTTTCCTAAAAAAAATTATTGATTAGACGATTTAATCACAAATTAAAATCGTAAGATTTTGCTATAAAAGCAATGTATTTTAAATATTTAGTAATTTAATTTTAATTTAAAATAATAATAATCTGATAATCTTCAAATAAAACAGAATTCAAATAATTTGATAATTGTAAATATTTAATACATTTATTGTTCAAATAATGTATTATAAATAACCTACCCCCAGTACCATATAAAACAAGCTCATCGTGTGATGTAGCCATGTTACAAGGAAAAGTGTAATGAAGTGCTCTAATTCTTGATCCAATGTTATATCCATTTTCGACATAAAATGAAATCATGTTCATAAACTCATATAGGTTATAAAAATTTGAAGTTGGTCTAAATACTAAAACTTTATTATAAGATCCAATAGACTGAAGACAAATTTGAACTCGCAAGTGGTCTAACATAAACTTTGAAAAACAAACGTTTATGAAAATTATTTTTATTTATTTATTAAATAAATAATCAAAACGTACTTGCCAACCTGAATAATAGTTGAATTTTCGGCGAGTTAGAGTAGTGTCATCAAATACAAATGTATGCCATGAATAAGGTAAATGAAAAGCTGAATACCAAGATCGACATGTCATAGATGCATTGTATTTTTCTTTTGCACTCAAATAAGCAAATATATTTTCAAGTAACAAATTAGGTAAATTATTCCAATCTCCTTTAAACTTTTGAACTGTATTTTTTTTTAATTTATGACCTTATCATGAATATTAAATTGTGTAGAATAAAATAGTTAAAGAAATACAAAAATAAAAATTACTACATTTTACATTTATACATACTAGTAAATAAAGCAATTTTATCATCTTCTTTGTACTTATCCATTTTTAATATATATACACTAATAATGTATTATTAATGAATAATCAAATAAATTAATAATCTATGATGTAAAATTTAAAGCACACTGGCTATATATCTTATTGGGCATTCATCCAACTATTAAATCAGAAACAACCTAGGTTATCTATTTTTAGTTTATTCTAATATTTTTAATCTTTCTGTCCAGATCATTCTGTTAAGTAAAAAATTAAGTTTTTAATTTAAAAAAAAGTTGTTTTAATTATGTATAAAGTAAGGATCAATTAAAAACCTTTAATACTTCTTAAAATTAAACTGGACATTTTTTTATTAGTTTTAAATAAAACTATTTAATAATATCATGAAAATGATTCTCAAGTATCCTTATTTAAAATTTGAAAACATCATTTTTTCTAGTTTGATGTTATTGTTGCGGACCAAATATTTGACCACAAGTAATTTAATTTTTAGTTGTTCTTGGACTCAGTCCTGAGAACCCTTAGCAGTAATGCTTCTAGTTGAAGATGTAAAGCATGTATTCAAAATAAATAACCTACACTCAATTGACTTATTATATATATATATATAAAAATAATATTCCAAATGAATATAACAAGAACAATCATCAAATAGATAGTTACAAACATTATTTATAAACATTTATATATGTATAAAAATTATTAGTAAAATTGTAACTAGTAGAAACTAGATTTCTAGACTACTCAACCATACCCGAACACTAGATTAATTTGTCAATAAAGTTTGTGTTTTTTATAGTCCAAAGGTGATGAGAGTTGTGGATATTCTACGATTGACCTCTCATGTCTTCTCTAGGGAATGGTTTCTGACCATGATTTGGAGGAAATCCTGTATCCTATCATGTTTACCAAAAAATATAATTTTATCTTTTAAAAGCCTATTTAAAAGTTACTTGACCACAATGTCATTTACTAATATAATTTTTAGTTTTATAATTATTAATTATCAGCTATCAGAGGAGTCATAATAATAATTACTGGAAAGAATAGTGACATAATTAATAAAAACTTAAATTTTACAAGATAAAAAGAAGTACACAATTCTGTACCATACAAGTTTAACCAATGTTGATGCAAATTTTAAAACATTAAAAATATTGAGTGGTGTCACTATTATTGCCAATAAGATACATATACCTTAATTTTTACAAAATAATATACAGAATATTATAATATGAAAAATGTTTATTTTTTTATTAGATTTAAAGAAATAATAGATCTATCAAGTAATGATGAAGAAACAACACATTGAATGACATAATATGTTCCCATTAATACAATTAAATGTGTCAAAAGATTGACCCAAAATAATTTATTTAAATCTCCTACTGGTACAGACATCACTGCTTTTTTATTTATCTGAATACTTTTTTCCTAAAACAATAAAATATTAACTTATTTTAAAACTGATATATAAAGATATAAATAGGGATTCTATTTTCTTAAAGAATGGTTACTATTATCAATAAAAAATATTTTTATTTTATCTTTAAAATAAAAGTATATAAACCTATAGCATAAGTGTAGCAACTAGTTTTGGCCAAATATTATCAAGTAGCATAATAAAAAATTATTTAAACAATGCATTATGAGTGCATAGTAGAGGCTACATCTCAGAGATGTTTTAAGATAATTACCCATAGGCATTATATTACTTATTACTTTGTTTTTAGCATTTATATTTAGTTTAAGTAAATTTTTTTATAATTAGCTTGTATAATCAGATAAGGAAAATAAACTATATTGAATTATAACAAAATATGTAACAACATGATTTATGAATAAATTTTTTATAGTTTAAATTAGATTATTATAAGGAAGTTAGAAAACTAAATTTTGCCAATAAACCCTACAACAATAAATAAAATTATAAAATTTAAAATAGTCTAAATATGAAAAATTTTCTGTAATGAACATAACTTTTTAAATGCAGTTCATTTTTACCACTGCTCAAGCACTTATGGGCTATAAATGAATTTTAGAACAAAGTTTTACTGTCTCTCCTCTTAGTTACAAAATTATCTGAAGTCCTACATAATAAACATTTTAATTTAAAGACAAAAATTCTGATTCCTAATATTAACTAAAATGTACTGCAACAATGTAATAATTACAAAAATCCATTCTTCAGATGCAGGAGCAAAATATTTCCTGTTTAATTCAATTGGTCCTTTACAAATGTAAAACAATTGCACATCGGAATGATTTTTTCCAAATCTTATCTCTTTGTATTGACCATTTTCCATAGATTTTTGATATCTTAGATGAAATGGAAACTCTACATCAAATAGCTTATTTTTTTCATTGATATGAGAGTAATTGACTATATGTAGAACAAATGAATTTGCTTTATAAGCCGGTAACTCAACATCAATAAATTTACTATTTACATAATATTCCACCTAGAAATAATTCTTTAAGAATTTTTTTTTTTGAAATTTAATTTAAAAGTTAAAATATAAACATTTTGATTAAGCATAGACTTTTTTAATTCGTATGTGTCCACATAAATATCAGTTGGAAAATTGTATTTTATCATAATAGCACAGTCTTTATAATTAGAGATATCATAATCTGCTTCAACAATAGTATGAAGAATTCTAAAATAAAAATGTTTAAAAAGGTCTTAATCATTACATTCAAAAAAAAATTTACCTATGATAGCCATTGTTTTTAACTTGAAGATTTATACTGCCCGCATCAATTTTAAGAAAATGTAAAGAATTATTTTCTGTTAAATAATATGGTAAAGCTGATGTAACTAATGTTACAACAAAAATAATATGATTCATATCCTTAACATTAAAATTTAATCTCATGATGGCTGTAATAAAAATAACAGTTTAACAGTTTGCTATGAAAAAATAAAATTAATTAGTTAATTATTGACAATATTTTCGTACTATAAATTTTAAATGTTAAGTATTTTTAAATTAATATTGATTAAAATTTTTCATTTTCAGTATTGTATCCATTACTTTATGTAATTATCACTACAAGTTTAACCATGAATTAAAACAACTAAAATAACTTATTTATAAGTTCACCATTAATACTTTCAATATTGTTACTAGTTTTTATTACTTATTATTATTATCATTCATTAATAATAATAAGAGTCTTTTTTAATATTATGAAATGTTATCACAGATTATCATTGTTGATAAATGATACCTTATCTTAAATATTTTAATGAAAGTTATGTTTACCCGAGTATATGGTATATTCCAAAGTAATATTAATTTCCCTTATAATTAATGTCATAAATTAGATTAGTATACTCATTAATGTATATTATAAACATTCAAATAACTAATTACAACAATAATTACAAAGTGAATTCACTTGTTTTTTAAAAATATCTATTTAAACAAATTATTATTATAGGCATACATTTAATTAATTATAATTACTTATTACAGCCAACTTTGTTTTGCTTACAAAATTCGAATGACTCGAGGTGATCAATTTTTTTAGCCATACATTTTTTTCTGACTCAGCAAGTATGTAATTAAATTAATTAAAATATTTAAGTATAATAATTAAGTTTATTCAAATCTATTACAAACAGTAAATAGATATTTTTAAGATGACTACAGATGAAAAAAACTTTTTCCAAAAAACTGTTCAACATCTAGCACGTTCACTTGCCTCGCAGAACGACACTCCATGGGAAAAAGTAATAAAATTTAACCCACAAATAGTATTTAATATTAAATCACATTGAAAAAATAATATACTACTTTAGAAAAATGAGAATAAATTTATATGATTTACTTTTATTTTTAATGATATAAGGTAAGAAATACCAACTTTGTACATTTCTTCTGAAATTCAAAGATATTTCAGTTAAAAATGTACAATAATATTATTTGTTATTATATTATACTGTTATATAATAAATTTATCTAATAGTATTTTATTAAATTGAATTTTTTTCAAGTAGAACTGATAAAATTAATAAATTTAATGAAAAGTTATTTGTAATTACATTTCCTAAATATTACACTCTGTAAAAAATTTTTATATATTTAATCATTTTTTTGATATGCTAAACTTAATAAAAAAATTCTAAGATACTAGTTACAATTTTAAAAATAATATCATTATTTATTATAATTACATAATATTTAAAGCCTGCACAATGTGTTCAATTCCACTCATATGCATTGTAATTGATTGTTTATTGTTCAAATAAAAAAAATTAAAACAGGCCTATGGTATATTATTTAAAAAAAAAAATAGAGTATTTAAAAAATATAATTGTGTTGAGATTAAGAAAATTGTTATTTGTTTTTAATCATTATTTTTCATTTAGATTAAAGAATTGAATTAACCTTACAATGAAGTCTACCAGTAAAAGTTATATTATTGTTAGCCTGAAAATTTCTTTATAGTTATTTCTATATTTTTGTATTATTACTAGCTAAGATATTTAGAACTTTTTACGAGTTTGACATATCAAAAAAATGATTAAAGATATAAAAATTTTACAAAATGTAATATTTTGGAAACTTAATTGTAAATAACTTGTAACATTTAGTCATGTAATGAACAGTTTATTAAAAATAGGGTGTTGGTTTAATGTATGTCATGAATAATAAGGTGATATTCAATAGTAAATTTATTAATTCAGTTAAATGAAAGGTTCTGTGTTAAATTAAACTTGATTTATCAAATTGTTATCTTTATTTTTCATTTACTTTAAATTGAGCCATTAATAACATAACATAACATTTATGGATTTACAGGTTCAAACATTGTTTTTACTGTGTCCTCAAGAAAGCCACCATGGAGTGTATAAAATGGACCAGAGATGCCAAGATGCTATTTTAGCATTAGGAATATATTTACTGGAATCAAATTTCAATCATATTGACCAAATACTTCCATACTTATTGAAATTATTACATGGATTAGGAAAAATGGTTTGGTCTGATGATATAAAATATTTTTCCAAAGAAAGTTTGTAAATTTAATGTTTTCTATGTTCATTTTTGTATTTTTAGTGTTAAATATGAGTTACTTTACAGGAATACCAGTTGCTGAAAGGATGAGTTTTTGCTTGAATACTTTGCTAACAGATATTGCTACTCGTTATCCACCCTCAAAGGAAAAAATAATTGAAGCCCAGATAAAATGTTTTAGTAAACTTTCAAATACAATCAGATCAGCAAAATCAGATAAATTAAATGAAAATACTAAATGTATGATTTATATTTTAATAAAACTATTTTTAAAATTTTGCATTTTAAGATTTATTTAATTATAGAATTAATATAAATTAATATTATTAATAGTTTAATTAAAAATCATTAATTTTTTTGTGTTAAAATGTAATTTATATCTATCATTTTTAACAAGTTAGAAAAACAATTAGTTATTTATAGTGTTATTTTTAATATGACTTAATAACAAATAATTAATTATTTTTTTATTTTTAGATACATTATGTAAAGTAACTATTCCGTGTATGATTGGATTAGCTAGATCTATGGGAAGAGCTACCATTAGTGATCCACCACTATTATGTCGTTTATTTCCAAAACCTTCTCCTCCTGTTCATCAGAATCCAATACCTATACCTGATCTCAATATCTCAAAAAAAAAAAGTTTTTCAAATTTTCGGTATGTATGTTATTCAGAATGCATATATAAAAATATTTTACTTATAAAAATTGTATTTTAGCTCAATTATTCCAAGGTCATTATCCCTAAATTTAAACTTGGCATCTCTTGATGTAATGACACTAAGTTCACTTGATCCAATGAATGATCTCAAGTAAATATTTTTATTTAATGTAATTTTCAATATTTACTTTAATATATTTTATTTTGCAGTAACAGGATGATTTACAAGTCAGAATGTAAATTAAGTTCACAAACACCTAATAATATGTCTCACTATTTTTTTTTTAAATATGGTTCAAGTTTCAACCAATTTCCATGTACAAGATTTACTGATTCATCAATTGATCATAAATCATCAACTTTAATATTCCCTTTGGGGCATTTACAAGTATTTTTTTTTAACTTGAATATTACTGAACATTTTAATTGATAATTTATATTTATTAGACTGTCTTGTCCATTGCTAAAAAAATTCTGACTTCTGAAGTTCTCGGATTTGTTGATAGTCTAGCATTAGAATACCATATTTCTGGAGATAATAAAGCGTTTTGCTATCGAAGCTTCAGTGAAATATTGAATTTAGTTATTGCATCATTATTAAGGGAGTTATTACAGTATCAACAAGGTAAATTGATAGTTTTATTTATTATTAATGTTAAAAACACTTAGCTTTAATGTAAAGTGTTTTTGATTATTAACTTTAGATTAACTTATTAAATACTATATAATAAAAATTAACACACGAAGCTAGTATTATTTAAAATTAAAAAATATTTAATCCATAAAGCCACAAATATTGTGTAACTAGTAATAAATACACACTAACACATTTGTGTTTAATTCTGATAATAGAAACATTATTTCCAAAATATGTATATGCAATTTTTTAATCATTTTTGTGGCTTTTTGTTTTACATATTTTTTATGTTCTTAAGTTTTAAATTAGCATTTTAAATATATATTTTATATGATTATTTTTTACTATTTATTATTTTTTTTAATAAAACTTTTATTATGTTTTTTTCTATAAATATAACTTGGATAATTCTAATAATAAATAAATTGTCCAAAAAAATTTCTAATTCAGAAAATCAGAGCAAGATTAAGAACTATATGATACCTAGGGGTTATCTTGAGAAGGACCCTCCTTTCAAAAATATCTCTACCATAACAAAAATAATGAGCAAAAGAAAAAAATCTAAAATAACTAATCATGATTAGTCTAGTAAAATTTGAGATGAGCCCCTTAAGCTCCTGGATCCCAGAGCGTTAAACCAGCATTAAATTTCTAATAATTTTTTAAAAAATATTATGAAATTAAAACTGTTCAAAACCAAGTTTAATAACTATACTTAGACAATTTCTTTAGTCTGTAATAATGGTGAGTTCTAAGTGTAATTTTGTTATTTATTCCAAAATTGTTTGTCATTTATCTGTAGATTTACCTATGCCATTTACTAGAGATGTTCAAGAATTTATTAAAGATTTATTTCTGAATGGTCAGACAGAGTTGCAATCTGTAGTTCTACAAGAAACTTCTGAACGTGAAGAAAAAGATATACATTTAATAACACTAAACAAGTTTAAAATTAATGTTTTAGCAAATGCAGCCTGTGTAGATTTATTAGTTTGGTCTACAAGAGATGAATCGGGTATTTTTAATAAAATGTTACAATATTTAATTTTAATGAAGTTAATTTGTCTTTTTATTTTATTTTTTCTTTAACATTAAAATTAGGTGCAGATAGTTTATGTGGTAGATTGATGGAAAAAATAAACTCTAGTAATAATATAAAACAAGCGATGGCACATATGCCTCTAATATTAGTGTGTATGGAGGTAATTAATTATTATTAGTTTTACTATATACCTTTTGTAATATATCATCAATTTAATTATAAAATAGGGCCTAGGTAAATTATCTGAGAAATTTCCTAGTATTGCTAGTATTTGTATTCAGTGTCTTCGTGACTTTCTTGTTCAACCTTCACCAATTTTATCTAAATTGAACAAATTGCATTCTGAAAAACAAAATTTGAAAGGTTTAAGTATAACAGGTTAGTTAAAAAAGTTGAATGCATTAAAAAAAAAACTTAATTATTCTTTTAATTATTAATTTAGTAAATGGTGTGAACGAGACCAAACCAACATCAGATCATGTTGAATCTCAATTTGAAAGACTTCGTAATTCATCAATTGAAAATCTATGTATAGCTTTAAGAGCTGCTTACACATTAGATCCCTTTTGTGTACCAGCATTATTAGCATCTTTGTCTAATAGATTATACACTGCAGAAAAATCTAAGAAGTAATGATAAATCTGTATATAAGTAATGATTTATTTGCATTTATTAATTATATTTTGAAGACACTCTAGTTCATCAAAATTTATATAGGTATATAAAATAAACAATAACAATGGTTTGATTGTCTCTTGTCTAAAAAACTTGGGGATTTCAAAATATTAAAGAAAATTATGGTATATCAAGAACTTTTATTATTTTTCCATGAATTTTGAAAAGTTGATTAAACTTATAATATATATATAGACTAAATAAGGGAGGATTATGAATTCATCTCCTCTATTACAATTTAATATAAAGTTACTGAAAACCCTACCTAACCTTCAGTTTTAAATAAATTTTTGAAAAAGCTTGACTTGAGATCATATTTATAGTTTATTCTTATGAATAAGGCATGCTTAAGCTATCTTAATAAAATGTTAAAATCTTAAACAAAACTATAAATATAACTCTAAATCTAATTATTTTCAGTTAACAAATTGGTCTATTTTGAAACAGTTAATTTTCTATTAATACAACATAAATTACTATGTATAAAAGCTTTTATATATGGTAAAATTCTCTCTTCTTCCCTCTCTAAATACTAGTTTTATTTTTTTTAAAATTATTTTGCTTTAGCATGAATAATTAAAATAATAATAGGATAAACATAACAAATGTATAAATGCTTATAAATTTTCTTTTAACTGTGTTAATACTTGGAATAAAGTTAAATTAAAATCTTCTCATAGTGATTCCGCATTAATACAAGCAAATACCATAGTAATGTTAGGTCATATAGCTGTTAGTTTAAGAGATACAGCCAAGACATCTGAAACAATATTGCAGTTTTTTCAACAACGTTTTTGTCGTGTTCCCAGCTCTATTGATGTACTTATTGTTGATCAACTTGGTTGTTTGATCATAGCAAAATGTGACGTAAGTCTGATATAATTATAAAAAGTTTAATTTCAATGATATCTTTATTTAATTTTATATAGATGAATGTCTATGAAGAGATAATGCGCATGTTTTCAACTATCACTGTTGAAGCAGGAAATGCTTTATATAGTAATGATCAGTCAAATCAATATAGGTATTGTAGATTTCAAATTTTAAATATATTTTAAATTATTTTTAAAAATATTATGCTATTATAGACATGTTTCTGGTGCAGTTATTAATGCGTTAGCTAATATTGCTGCAAATATCAACGGCGAAAATGAAATGAATGAACTACTTGTTAGATTACTTGAACTTTTTGTTCAGCTTGGTCTTGAAGGAAAAAGAGCATCAGAAAAAGCACCTGTTGCTAATAAAGTAAGTCCAATAAAAATATTCATTAATTAATAAAATATTAAACCAAAATTATTTTAAGGCTTCCAGTAGTGCTGGAAATTTAGGTATGTTAATTCCAGTGATAGCTGTTTTGATTCGACGCTTGTCGGTCATTACCCAGCCAAAACCAAGACTTCATAAACTATTTAAAGATTTTTGGCTTTATTGTGTTGTTATGGGATTTACAAATGACTCCGGTAATTATAAATTAATTTTTCATAAATTCAGTAATTTTTTATAGAAGTATTATAATTTGAACTTAATATAAAATGGATAGGTTTATGGCCAAGTGAATGGTTTGATGGTGTAAAAGAAATAGCAATTAAATCACCTTGTCTTGTCACACAGACATCAACTAGATCTCAAATGCGTGAACTTCAGTATACTTCAGCTGTTCGCAATGAGAGTGTTTCTCTAGTAAATATTATTTGTAATTTTAATTAAAAAATGTATATTTCATCATAATTTAAAAATTTTTAGAATCAACTTCAAGAGTTAAAATCTCAAATTCTTCAACACCTTAATCCTGCACCGCCAGAAGTGACTGCAGCTGTTAATAAATTATCATTTGCCCAGGCTACCTATTTACTCTCTGTGTACTATTTAGAAACTATGCGTATTCAAAACTCTTCCGATCCAAGTTTACAACCAATTTTTGATTATTTATCGGATTATGCTATTCAAAAAGACAAAACAGGATTGTGGCATTGTATATCCAGTGTGGGAGATAAAGTATTTTCACTATTTTTAAATGCAATGTCTAATCAATCAAAAGATGAAATCAGAGAAGCGAAATTAGAATATCATGCACAATTATTACTTGTTAATTTTAATCATATACACAAATTAATTCAGTGTGTTGCTGATAGATGGTTATCTGGACTTGTTTCCAAGTAAATTTTTTATTAATATTAAATAAATTAAAAATAATAATAGTTCAAATTTTATAGATTTCCTCATTTACTTTGGAATCAACGTGTATTATGGACTATGTGTGATATTCTTCAAGTATTATCATATTCTCTTGAATTAAATCCAAATAATGAAACACCTTGTATTCAAATACCATCAGCTTCATTCACATTAGTATTAATGGATACTTTAGATGCTAGAGAAGTAATAATAATAATAATAATATTTAAAACTAATAAATATTACTTTAATATTTCATTAAATTTTGTTTTAGAGCACTACTAATGATTTTGCGGCTAGATCGTTAGGTTTTATTCAAGAAGCAATGAAGTGGGCTCCTAGTGCCACAAGATCACATCTTCAACATTATTTGACAAAAATACCAAGTTCATCATATTGGCACCATTCAGGATTAGCTCTAGCTACAGAGAGTGTTTTGCAGAGTAGTGGTTTAAATTTCCATGCTGCTCCTTTATCAGTAATTTTTTCAACTTATATATCATAAAGAGTTGTTCAATTGTAAAAAATAGATATACCTAAAATGAATTGTCATCATTTTTTATCTTCTTTCATAAATTAGTTTAAAAATAAACGTTTAAAAAACCTTTTCTAGGTTTACATTTTTGAAACTAGTCACAACTTATTTCTTTAACTGTGGTTTTAAGCCCATAATTAACTAATGATTTTTTTTGTAGAAAACTACATTAGATAAACGACCTCGTTGTGTGAAAACTGATTCTTCTTTATATATTACAACATTAGGCTTGAGAAGTCATTTTGCAGGAATTGTATCTGGTATGATAACTGCTTTTGAAAATAGTCCTGAACAACTTGTAGACAATGTAATTACTAAAGTTTGGAATGCTTGTGATAATGATATTAACAATATGCATCATAATGCTTTATGGACAGCTACAGCTTTACTGATATCAATTTCTGGTAAATAAATTAGTAACTTTATTTTATAAATCAAAATGTAAAAAAAATTATCTAATTAAGATAATGATTGGTCAAGGATAATGACTTTTGGACTAGTACTTTGAAAATTAATCTTATTTTTATACCCTGACAGAACAAAGAGTGTATCCGGGAAAATGACTAGTCATAAAAATAGCAGCGCCCCCCTTGTTTTCAGACATTACTTTATATTATTAATAACTTCTAAAATACTGTTCCAAAAGTTGTTTTCAACCAGTCATTTTCTTAACTAGATTATTTTCTATTTTATAAGCTAGTTAAATATGTATGTTGCCATTTAAAAAAATAAGGTTGACACCCCTTTAAGTTATAAAGGATAATTCTAAAAAGTCATTATTTGCTGATAAATCAATATATATATATATATATATATATATATATATGTAACTAAAAGAATTTAAAAAAAATGTTTACAATATTGTAATTGTTTTGAGAATAATTCAGTGGCTTATGATAAACCAATTGTCCTGTATATATTAATTTTTTCCCGCAAGGGTACTATGTAAAGAGAAATGAGACTAATGAACCCGTGGACCTTAGTTGTTTGAAGGTTCAGCCGAAGGCCACATAACTGGCATCTCGGATCAATAAGAAATATTAAAATCTATTACTTAAAGCAACTTCAAATCTTTTGGGCCCTCTATTAATGGAGGTTGTTGTAGGGCTAACAACCTTACAGAAAACACATTATTATGATTCAACCGAAATCGCCTTGCATGAAATACTTAGAGCTAAAAGATTTCCCTATTGGAACCTGGAATGTGAGATTGTTGTATAGGGCTTTAGATTTGACGACAGTTATATCAAATCTTGAACAATATTAACTGAATATAGCTGTGATTCAAGAAACTAAATGACACAGGACATGGGAATCTAAAAAACATATTTGGATCTACTTCTATTGTGGTGAACTGGATGGTAAAATAGGGGTTAGCTTTGTCATAAGTGACAATCTGCTACCTAACGTAAAATGTTTAGAAGTAATTAATTAGAGAATATGCTACTTAGAATTAAAGTGTAAATGGTATAACTTGGTTATAATCAACGGTTTTTCACCTACTGGAATAAGAATGAGGTCATTCAGAATGAATTCTACGAAAGACTGGTTACTGTATGTGAGCTATTACCAAATAATAAGGTAAAATATTATTTGGAGGTTTTAATGCTAAAATAGGTCAAGAACCTCTTTTTAGTTCGACAATAGGGAGAAATAGTTTACATATGAACTCAAATAACAATAGTATAAGACTAATAAATTTTGCCATGGCACGAGATATGGTGATAAGTAGCACTATCTTCCTTCATAAAAACTTACACAAACAAATGTGGATGGCACCAGATGGGTGAACAAGAAACCAAATAAATTACATAGTAGTATATTGTAGAATTAATAAATGTAAAATTGATATATGTAGCATGAGAGGTAGTAGTGGAATATTAGATCATTGTGTAAACCAAAGTCAGATTTAGGCTATCAATATGATAGAAAGAACAAAAAGCACCTGTCAAAAATATTGAAAAAAAAAAATTGAACTGCTAAAGAATTTTTAGATGGCTGAACAATACAAAAATAGTTTAAATGCTATACAAAGTTAAAATGATCAATGAAATAGAAGAGCAGTATAGAAGAGATGTGGAAAAAATCCAAAAAATCAGTTGAGAAGATGGGAGAAGAAGTCATGGGATTTCAAGGAAAACGATCAATAAATAAAATGGTTTAGTGAAGAATACAGGGCCATGGCAGAAAGAGACAATGCAAGAACAATAATGCTAAAAAATCCAAGTGAAGCAAATAAACGAGAATTAACATTAAAATAAAGTATAGCGAAATAGATAATAAGGAAAAATAAAAGAATGTGAAAGAAAGCCAGAATAAAATATAATGAAAATAGATACAAATGTAATACAAAACTATTTTTTAAAAAGGCAAACGAGGTTAAAAACTGATTTAAACCAAGATCAATGATAATAAAAGATGACAAGAAAACATTAATAACTAATAAGTAGGAAGTAATAAAAGAATTTTTGAGAAAATCTTGAATGTATCAATCCAAACCGTAAGGGAATATAATAATATTGTCACAGTAGAATATTTAAAAGAACCCTCATTGGAAGGGGTTGAAATGACGGTCGGAATGCTAAAGGGAGAAAAGACACCAGAGAAGACGATTCAATGATATTGGAACTTTTAAAGAAAGGAAGAAGTACTCTAATGATAAACTTAAAACTGCTGATAAATAAAACATGCATAGAAGAAAAAATACCGAAACCATGACAGGTGTTACGAGAGTAACAAATAGAATAAAATAAAATAGTATTGCCGAATAATTAATTAGTTTATTAAAAATAAAAGTAATAGTAATCGCACAATAGTTGTCAAATGACTAACGATGCTCTGAATTACAACAGTCGCAGTCGGCCCACTTTCCGGTTTTGCAACACCGAAAAATACCTTATAAACACATTCTTATAGGCCGACCTCGATTACAATTCAATTTATGATTATCTGTTATTATAATTATAGAACAATAATAAAACTAAGTTAAGTATTCATAACACAGGTCTCTGTCATTCTCAGGCAGGACAGTCTCAAAAAAGGATATGTAATGGACTGTCAAAACTATAGAGATATATTCCTACTGAACACGTTGTATAAAATTCTCTCAAACATAATTTTAATTTTAAATAAACTAAAACCGTATACTAAAAAGATAGTGGGAGAAATACCAAGCAGATTTTACAGCAAGAAAATCCATAACTGACCAAATACATGTTATCAAACAAATAATCGAGAAAATCCATGAATTTGATAAAGATGTGTATTTGCAATTTGTAGATTTTAAACAAACATATGACTTGATATTAAGAAGTTGACACGACTTACGTCGCAAAAATGTGGTCGACACTGGTTTTGAGGGTAGAGACCCGTGGACCGTTTATTAAATGAGCGACTATAGGTCAATTTAACAAAAAATAAAACAAACTGAAAAAATGAACACAATAATAATAATCTTCGCATAATATCGCAGCACTTTCGCTGGCGTCGATGACGCGATGTCTGGTGTGATCCTCGGGCGTCAAAAGGTTAGCAGCGTTGGTGGTGACGGTGCGGATCGTTTCGTCAATGTTGTCACTCTCACAACGGGAAGAAGACTACCGTATCATTTGCGGCGGGTCGTCATCGGCCGTGCGGCAGTTCCTGGACTTTTTACCATAGCGTATGACACGCGGTGTTCGTCAGTCAAATACTCATAGTTGGACAACGGCTGATAAAGGTGGCACGAGTCGCGGTGCATCGTATATAACGAAGCGACGCGGCCCGTGTCAAAGTATACTATGTAATGTAATGATCTAACTAAGAATACCAGCTAAACTCATTAGGATGGTGAAAGAATGAATGCAAAACTCAGTTCAACTCGGTAATATCAAAGGAGTTCACAATGAATACAGAGGTGAGACAGGGTGATGCTTTATCTCTTTCTTTTCGTACTTTTTCTAGCACTTGCTCATTTCTTTTCTTGTCAATCGATTTTTCTTTGTCATTTTTCTCCATATCCATATCCCTAATGCTTCTGTCTTTCTTCTCAACTATCCATGTTTCACTGTCATATGAAAGCACACTCCAGACAAACGTTTTAACGAATTTTTTATGTATGTTTTATTTTATTAGGTTGAAACACATTTATTAATTATTTTTAATTATTATTATTGTTTTAAAGTTTTAAAAATTCTAAAATAATTTTACTTTTATCAAGAATGTTTTTAAAAAGTTTTCTCCTAGATAATTATAATATTATTTTAAATGGTACTATTTTCTCAGTTGCACACAGCATTGACAATCAATTTATAAGTAAGTGTGTCGGAATCTGAATCACAAGTACACAATGCAGTTTAAATTGTGTACCATGCATTTTAATTTCATATAATATCTAGTTCATTAATTCTCCAGTGGCTATGTCATATTTAATATCTATAACCTTGATTTCTTATTGTTAGCTCAAGAACTTAAACATTGTATAAATTTGGATTTTTATGTAATCTATTAACTATTTAAAATAGGATGCACGAGAAAACTTATACATGTTGTTGCTTGGTCACATGTAAAATTGTTCACTACTAAAGCAATGAGAACTGCTGTAGAATGCTGGCAATGGTTGACTACATCTCGACCAGATATAGAATTACAATTTTTACAAGAAATGTTTGCTGCATGGCAGGTAATTTAAAAATATTTTTATTCTTAACTAAAATGTAAAATATTTTTATATTAAAGTTGTTTTAATGTTAATTACACACATTGTTTATATTATTATTTAATAAAAAAATTAATAATCAAGTAATAATGAAAGAAGTATACTTTAAAGCTCTTTAAAAAATTAAAAAAGTTTTATTCCTTTACAGTATACAATAGATAGTAGAATGGGATTGTTTTCAAAAAATGTAGAACAAGTTAGTCCACTTGCAGTTTATGAAGGTTGTGTTTTGGAGCCAAATCCACCATTTGTTAAACCACATGACATTTGGGTTCAAGTATATCCTGAAAAAAAATTCACAATATTAATGTTTATATTAACTTAAGTTTTTTTAGTATATATCAGAAGTAGTGGACAATGTTAAATCATGCAGCCAAGAAAAAGTAGAAATGATGGCAATGATGTTACATCGATCATTACCTATGTGTGTTGGAACATCAGATGCTTTCATTAGCAGACATATTGATGCAATAGGAACTAGATTTAGGTAAATGCTTTTATTTATCTAAATTATCTTATTATTTGTATAAATTGTATCATAAGAAAAACATTTTAGGTTGCTACAATGTGGGTTAACATTACTACAAGGTGATGTATTACCTAAGTCTTTAGGAAAAAATATTTTAAGAGAGCGTGTATATTGTGCTTGTTTTGATACGTTTACTACTTCAGTCCAGTGTCCTACACAACGAGGTTCAGAACTAAGAGATGATATTTTAGCTTTAACAAAATTTTGGCAAACAATGCATTCAGATAAAAAATACTTAATGGCCAGTGTTATTGGAGGTATTAAAAATTAAAAAAATAATTTTGTCCCTAGATATAAATTTTACTTATGTATGATTAAAAAGTAAATTAATATTTTTAAGCTAGTGTATTTTATTATTAAGAAAGGATTTTTTAAAATTAAAAAAAGAAGATAATAAAAAAACTCAGCATAGGGGGGTCACAGTTCAGTGGAGACGTGGTATAATTGGGTCAAGTATAATTATATCGGACAGTGATTAAAATCACTATCATAAAAAGCACTTTGATGTAAATCTTTAGATAGTGTTAAATTTTAAAAAATTGGTGGTTTATTCCAAAAGCTACATGATCTGCTAGTTCCTTATTAATATCTTGATTAAGTCCAGAGGCCAAAATTTTTTTTTTCAAATTAAATAATATTACATTAGCTTTAATTTAAGATATATATAAAAGTGTCAGACTTTCTAGAACATTTTCAAAAGTTAAGTTGAAAAAGTTAATTTTTTGTGAAAAAGTTGTCATTTTGAAACCCCTCCTGTAAGCAGGTAAAGGGTCAGATTTATAAAGAAAATATATCAAATGATAAGTAAAGACATTGTGCATCTATTAAAAAAAAAAATTATATTGATTTGTTCATTTTTGAAAAAGTTACAGCAGCTTTAAGTAAAATAAAAAATTTCGAAAATTAGTGATATTTAAATTTGTAATGTTTTTGGAGATTTCCTCCAAAAAGTAATAACAGACACAAAAAAAAAATTAAAAAATATAAAAAAAAAATTAAAATAAAAAAAAGCATCATAGTAAAAAATTAATATCATCTCAGCTTTGCATTGAAGCTAAAAAGACCTTAAGTCAATTTTTTGCATTTTTATATTATCAGTGATTCTAAATCGTCTTGATTAATTGTTGAGTGCTTAGTTTTTCTTAAAATAATAATAATTTGTAACAGGGTTGTTGAAAAATAAAAAAGTAATCTATTTAAAATATAAGTTAACAGTTTAAATCATTTTAAATGAGCCATAAGACTAATATAAATTTTGAAAATTTTGGTATTTTAAACACTAAATGTTTAAAATGTAACAACACTTATATTTAAAGTTTTTTAATTACATATAAATCTTAATGAGTTAATGAATATTTTAGTTTTGATACAAAGATGGAAGGTATTGGTTTTATTATGATGTGTTTTTTTTTATGTGGTTTTATTATGATGTGACTTTATAATGCTATAACTTATTGAAAAGTGTATGGATCAATACAATTTTTTTATGAGAAATAATATTTATATCCCTCTTTTATTCGACATACTTTTTTAGCTTCGATGCGAAGATGAGAAGGTATTGGTTTTACTATGATGTGTTTTTTTTTTGTTGTGTCTGTTACCACTTTTTCTCAGCTCTCACCGAACGGATTTCTTTCAACGATACATCAAAAGATCACAAAACGTATCTAGTCGAAGACATTACCCTTCAAAATTGAAAAAATTTCCATCGTTCCCCGTAAATGGGGGAAACCTCCAAAAAAATTACAAATTTAAAAATCGCTAATTTTCGAAATTTTTTCAATTTTTTTTACTAAAAACTGCCGTAACTTTTTCAAAAATGAACATATCAATATAATTTTTTTTTATATAGATGCTTGATGTCTTTACCTATCATTTGGTATATTTTTTTTGTAAATCTGACACTTAACCTGCCCACAGGGGGGGATTTAAAATGACAACTTTTTCACAAAAAATTAACTTTTTCAACTTAACTTTTGAAAATGTTCCGGAAGGTCTGACACTTTTATATATATCTTAAATTAAAGCTAATGTAATATACTTTAATTTGAAAAAAAAAAATTTGACCTCTGGACTTTTCTTCACGGCGAAAATGGCTACCGAATGCTATTTTCGTGTGAAAATTCTCGATTTTATTATTCATATTATATTTAACTTTATAATGCTATAACTTATTGAAAAGTTTATGGATCCACACAATTTTTTTATGAGAAATAATATTTTTTAATAAACCCTTTTTCATTCGACATACTTTATCTTAATCGAGATATTAAGGAACCAGCAAATCAAGTAGCTTTTGGAATAAAACACCAATTTTTTTAAAATTAAACACTATCTAAAGATTTGCATCGAAGCGTTTATTTTTGATAGTGATTTTAATCACTGTCAGATATCATTATACTTGATCCAACTATACCACGTCACAACTGTGCCGCGACCCCTCTGTGCTGGGTTTTTTTTTTTAAATAACACCATTTCCCTTTATATATTTATATAATATAAATATATAAATATATATATATATTCATATATTACACTTATAAATCATAAATATTGTAATCAAGATATAAATAAGAAAATAGTTGATCATGTAGCTTTTGGAATAATCCATCAATTTTTTTAAATTAAACACTATCGAAAGATTTGCATCAAAGTGTGCTTTGTGATAGTGATTATACTTGACCCAACTATGCCACGACCCCCCCCCCCCCTGGGTTTTTTTTTTATATCAAACCGTTTATGCCTTATAAAAACTTTATTCTTTTTAATGACAACATGCTTATTTATATAGCTTAAATATTATAAAGTTTTTTAATTACAAAAATGACTGATTGAAAACAACTTTTGAGCAATTATTTCAGAAATATGAATATTTTGTACCTATAAGGAAAAAGAAAGTACACCTGAAAAATATATATTAAATCAAAAAAGCACACTCCCAATATATATTAGAGTGTTAATACTCTAAAATACTGGATTAAACATTTTTACCTACTAATCATTTTCTTATTAAAGTCTTTAAATTTAAGCTTGATAATTATGCATGTTATTATAAATAAAAGTTAAGTTGTTACTCTTATAAAGAGTAAGGTATCGTCTTGATTAATTGTTGAGTGCTTAGTTTTTCTTAAAATAATAATAATTTGTAACAGGGTTGTTGAAAAATAAAAAAGTAATCTATTTAAAATATAAGTTAACAGTTTAAATCATTTTAAATGAGCCATAAGACTAATATAAATTTTGAAAATTTTGGTATTTTAAACACTAAATGTTTAAAATGTAACAACACTTATATTTAAAGTTTTTTAATTACATATAAATCTTAATGAGTTAATGAATATTTTAGTTTTGATACAAAGATGGAAGGTATTGGTTTTATTATGATGTGTTTTTTTTTATGTGGTTTTATTATGATGTGACTTTATAATGCTATAACTTATTGAAAAGTGTATGGATCAATACAATTTTTTTATGAGAAATAATATTTATATCCCTCTTTTATTCGACATACTTTTTTAGCTTCGATGCGAAGATGAGAAGGTATTGGTTTTACTATGATGTGTTTTTTTTTTGTTGTGTCTGGTAAGGTATCTAAAATATCCTTAATAACTCTTTATTATAATTTATATGCATCTAAATAATTATTAACATTTAAAAATTGTAGTTGACAATTAATCAATCATCCTGTATATGTATTTTATTTTTTGTCTATTCTAAAAAAACACTTATTAACTGAACAGACATAATAACTGTCCAAGTATAATTGTGTAAAGTCCAAATTTCCAATTATTTATGCTTCTGAAAAGTATCTTTATAGGCTTCTTGTAAAATTCATAATAAAACTGAATATTTTTTTAATTAGGTTGATAAACATGTATAAAATGATTTTTACACTTTAACGCTACTTTTTTAATGTCATTATAAAAATGTTATATATATTTATTTTTTAGATTTTGACTTACAAGATGGTACTTTAAACACTCCAAATAACCCAAACTATGATCATCAGCTAACTATTACATCTTTAAATGAATTAACCGTTTCCAGTATTGGAGCAGTTTCAGGAAATTCAGGTTCTTCACAAGGTTGGATGAATACTGTTCCATTATCAACATCTGCTACTAACACTTTGAACAAACGTACTGCTAATAATTTAAGAATGAAACGTCAAAATGTTAATGCTACTCAAGATTTATATGTCAAAGATTATATTAAAAAAAGAATTCTTATCCTAGATTTATTGGTATGCTCTATTTATTAAATAATTAATTAATCCAAGAATTTAATTTAAAAAAAAAAACCCAACAAATATTTGGTAAATGTAACAATTTTTTTATAAAAAAGATTTTATTTCTTTAATTCACCTTTATTTAAATTTTTTTTTTTTATTTATATTTATCTTACACTCTGCTAGTAAGTAACCCATTATACTTTCTTTTTGTACAAAATGAAACCTTGACAACATGAGCTATTACATATCAGAAATATTTACAGCCTAGTTATTAATTATTTAGATTTAAATTTTAATTTAATGTTAGTTTTCATCATAAAAACAAACTAAAGTCTGAATTTTTTTTTTTCAAAATACAGTATATTACATAAGCTTTAATTTAAAATATATATATATAAGTGTCAGTATTTCCGGAACACTTTCAAAAATTAAGTCGAAAAGTTGTTTTTTCTATATGTATTTTTAAGTTTTGAACCCCCTCTAAATAAAGGGTAATAGTCTGATTAAAAAAAAAAGTATGTCACAAAAAAGAAAAATATAAATAGTATTTATCTTAAAAAAATTATAATGATCAATGCATTTTTCAAAAAGTTATAGCGTTATAAAGTTAAAAATATAATAATTTTTTTTGTATTTGTTAGTAATTTTAAATTAAATTTTTTTTTTTTAATTTAAAAAAAAAATAAGATTTTAATATAATCTAAAACTGTAAATATTATTTTAAATAAATGAAGATAATGGAAAATATTTGCTGAATCAAACATTATTAGATTTTTCAAATATTTTGTAAATTTATTTATTTTAATTTTCTTATATTGTATTTATTTATATAAAGGCTGTTCAAATTGAGTTTTTGAGTACATGGCAAAATCCTGCTGGTTTATCTGAACTCAATGTACCAGGAGAAGATATGGTAGCATCATGGAAATCTAAAAACGTACCTGATAAATCTTTACGAGAAAATACTAGATTAGCTTGGGATATAAGCCCAGCTCTTTGTATTTTTTTACCAGTTCGGTTGAAAAATTCTGATTGTGTTATTAAAGAAGTCTGTAGAATGGTAAGAGCAAACCCAATGGCAGTTTCACATATACCTGAAGCTTTACAATATTTAGTAACAACCGAAACTTTGTTAAATGATGCACCAGAAGTAAGTTCCAAAAAGTTAAATATTTTGTACTCCAACCTGATCTATAATTTTACTAATATTTCAGCTTGTTTACATGTTAACATGGGCACGAGTTACACCAGTTCAAGCATTATCATATTTTTCTAGACAGTATCCTCCACATCCAATTTCTGCACAATATGCTGTCCGAGTACTAGAGAGTTATCCAGCAGATGCTGTCTTATTTTACATTCCACAATTGGTCCAAACTCTTCGACATGATACAGTACGATAATAAATAATAATTATTAATTTATTGATTGTAAAAAATAATTTCTTTTAAATAAATACCTGATAATTCAGTTATTTTACAAATATTAAAAATTCAATAAAATGTAGATATATGTTTAAATAGCCTGAGTAATTTAATTAATGTTTAATAATTAGTATTGAAAATTATATTTAACCCCTGTTTTATTATTTGAAGACGTGTTATATTATTAATCACTTATTTCAAATCAATGTAGATGGGATATGTATTAGAATTTATTAAGTCTATTTCTTTACGTTCTCAAGTGGTGGCTCATCAATTAATATGGAATATGAAAACAAATATGTACATTGATGAAGAAATGCAGCATAAAGACAGTAATTTTATTAACAGTTTTTTTTTTTACTTATAAAGTTTTACATAATTCTTTCTGTTATAGCTGCTCTTTATGATACTTTGGATACATTAACTAATGCCATTGTAAGTTGTTTATCGGGTTCAGCTAAAAAGTTTTATGAACGTGAATTTGATTTTTTTTCTAAAATCACTGACATATCTGGAAAAATTCGACCATTTCCAAAAGGTAATTGTGATAAACTAATCATAATCTTGATTAAATTAAGTATATTTATATTTTATTGAATGTGTATTTTCTTTAAAAATACATCTCAATATTTTTCTTAAAATCAAATGTAAAATTGAAGTTCAACTTTTTTATTTACTTCATGAGATCATACTTAAAATATAAAATTGGGTGCCTGAATTGGTCAGTTTCATATATAACATTCTTTAATACTCAGGTACTATGATTTCCTATCTTATATATAGTGGAAGTTTAGGATGAGGATATCCAACCTCAAGTATTTGGATAAAGGTGAGGTAAAAGAAGAAAAAGATATAGATTTTTCATCTTGCAGTACTTTACTAGATAGGATATTTAAGTCACTAAAGGGAAGATTAAAGTTAATGGTCTTAAATTAAAAACCAAAATCTTATATCTCCAAAACATGAGATTTTTAGAAGTCATTCAATTTTTTTAAAAAATAACTTGTCCCCAATTTAGCCCCTGAATGATGAAAATTTATATTTTTTTGTATTCTAATATTTTATATTGTAATTTTTGACCAAAATTTAGTAGAAGGATGCTCTTAATTAAGATAAATTTTTATACCTATAACTACAGGAAATCAACAAGATAATAAAATAGAATAATTTGTATTACAAAATAATTAATTAAGATAAACCTGAAAAAACATGATTGATTATTTGTAGTTAATTAATTTAAAAAAAATAAACAAAATCTACCAATTTATTATTTTTGAAAACTTATTTTTATAAATTGGAATACTCAGAAATAATATTAAAGGTAATATAATGATGGGTTAATTACCCATCATTATATTGTAAATTTAATACTAATTTATTGTTGTTTTTAACTTAAAAACAATGTTTTCAAAGTACACATATCCTCTGAATTTTTCAGGACTTTTAGCTTCGATGCGAAAAAAATTGAAAAAAATTCCCTCGTTCCCCGCAAATGGGGGAAATATCCAAAAAAATTCCCGAAAGACTGCGTCCTTTAAACATATATCAAATTAAAGCTTATTTTATGTACTACAAAATGAAAAAAAAAAATTTGTCCCGACACTTTTTTTTCTACATTTAAACGGCTGCCGTAGTTAAAAAAACACTATTTTTGTGTTAAAATTTTCGATTTTCGATTTTAAATTTTCAACTTAAAAATGCTATAACTTTTTGAAAAATGTATATATCAGCACAAATATTTTTTTTCTAAATATATTATAAGTACATCTTTCATTTGACATACTTTTTATTAAAATTGGACAATTTCCCCTTATATAGGGGGCGTTCAAAACTTAAAATATTGTAAAAAACATAGATCTTTTTCAACTGAACTTTTGAAAATGTTCCGGAAATACTGCGTCCTTTAAACATATATAAAATTAAAGCTTATTTTATGTACTACAAAATGAAAAAAAAAAATTTGTCCCGACGATCTATCTTCTATACGCAAATGGCTACCATATTGAAAAATATACTATTTTTGTATGATAATTATGGGTTTTGTATTTTATTTTAATAGAAGTTGATGTTGCTTTTGCAATTATCCATCAATTTTTTTAAATTAAACACTATCTACAGATTTGCATCGAAGCGTTTCTTATGATAGTGATTTTAATCACTGTCAGATTAAATCTATACTGAACCCAACTATTTTTTTTTTTTTTTTTAATATATTGTTTCTATACCTAGTGATACATACTATTAATATGTTGAAAATAAAAAAAAACAATTCCAAAAAATAAAAGACGATAATTTTAGGATTCTTTTTAATTTCACTAAAATGTATTATTTTACAAAATATTTTAATAAAAAGTTATTTAGGAAGTTTCAATTATTGAAAGTAGAACAATAAATTTGTAATTAATTTTAGGACCTGAACGTAAACGAGCATGTTTAGAAGCACTTAGTAAAATTGAAGTACAGCCTGGATGTTACTTACCTTCTAATCCAGAAGCAATGGTTATTGATATTGATTACAATAGTGGCACTCCTATGCAAAGGTTGAAAAATTATATTTAATATTTAATATTTTATAATTAATAATAAAATAAAATATGCCTAAAGATAATTAGTATTAATAAAAATGTTAAATTCTTGGTTAATGAATTTTTTTTTTTTATATATATAAATCTTTATGTTAAGTTCTTTTTATAATAAAAAAACTATAATTAAAAACTTACAAAAATAATAAAAGTAAATCACATTTTTATTTGTCATTTCTATTAATAACATATTATGCATTATAGTGCTGCAAAAGCCCCATATTTAGCCAGATTTAGAGTTCGAAAATGTGGTATAAATGAATTAGAACAAACAGCTATGGCTATTTCTGACCAACAAATAAATGGTACCTTAAGCAAACTTGATGAATCTTCAAAATCTATGATAGGTTTAGATACCTGGCAAGCAGCTATATTTAAAGTAAAATTTATAATTAGCTTTTATAAATATTTTACTAGAATTTCTTTCATTTATTCATTTTCAGGTTGGTGATGATGTGCGTCAAGATATGTTAGCTCTACAAGTTATTAGCATATTTAAAAATGTATTTCAACAAGTTGGCTTAGACCTATATTTGTTTCCATATCGTGTTGTAGCTACTGCTCCAGGTGTAAGTAATTTTATATTTTTATTTTGAAGAAAAGAAAGTCCATCTATTAAATAAATTCTTCTTCTTCTTCTTGGCATTACAACTCTTCAAGAGTTTTAGCTGCCACCGACACCGCCTTCCCCACTCCTCTCGATCTTGTATTTTTTCTTCTCAATTTAGTAACCCTAGTTTCTCTAAATCCTGCTTTATTCTATCTATCCATCGCATCTTTGGACGTCCTCTTGGCCTTTTTCCTGTGGGTTTCCATTCAGCCGCCACTTTAAGGTTCTCTGAGTTAGACCTTCTCATCACATGCCCAAACCATTGTATCCTTTGGGCCTTTACAAAGTTGGTTATCCTTGGTACTCCTGTCAACTCTTGGGTATCTTTATTCATCCTTCTACGGCGTAAGATATTAGATTCTAATATCTTAATGCCGCAATTGACACTATATACTGACACAACATTTCTGTAAGAGTCTGACATACTCCCGCACGTTATAAGCTTAATGTGTTCCAAGTCGCAATCTTAATCTCCTTGTTCTTCTGTTTCCGTTCTCCATTTGGGTTATCCGTTTCTCTAGTCTGAGGCTTTGTTGGTGGTTTCTTAACAGGACATTTTTTACGATGTAGGGTTGTTAACCCTACGATCAACTCTCTATGCCTTGAAGAGAAGGAGCTCGGGGCCCGGATTCGCTACACCCGTAACACAATGACTGTGTTTCCCCTGGGAGTTATTAAATAAATTACTAATTGCAAAAAACAAAAAAATATTTTTAAAATTTGGATGTTTAATGAAAAATAATTTTAGATACATAAAAATATTAACAGATTAACATAGCAATGAATTATAAGCATTTATAAATATTGTTTAAACCACTTTCAAGGATACCCAGCTTCTGCAATTTTATCATTGAATTATTACTCAAAAATATTTTTGGTTTTAGGAACAGAATTAATCTTGATTAATACTTATAATAACACATTACTAAGTGTTCAATTAATCTAAATTTGTATTAACTGATGGTGTGTTCGGATTAACTCGACAAAATTTATAAATGCATATAATTCACAGACCTGATCAAAAACAATATTTTGAACACCTCATGATTACAGGAGGTCTTAAATAATTAATCTCAAACTATGTCAATTATCATAGCTATATTTTGTACTTAACTCTTATTCTATTATTTTTTCAACAGTGTGGAGTAATAGAATGTGTTCCTAATGCAAAATCGAGAGACCAACTTGGTCGTCAAACTGATTATGGAATGTATGAATATTTTATTAAAACATATGGTGATGAAAATACAAAAGAATTTCAGGTATAAAAAATCAATTGAATGTTTATTAAATTTCGCTGAATTAATATATAATATTAATGAACAATGCCATACAATATTTGAATGTAAAATTTTTCTTGATGTCAAAAGTATTTTATATTTCTGTCTCCTTTTTAATTTTTAACTTTTAGTGAACATTGTATAAGTTAATTGATAAAAGTAACATAATTTATATACCTTAATATTTCTTTCTTAATTTTATAAGTTTCTTCAATTTTGCATAATATCATTTATAAGTTTTAAATGCTTTAAGCATTATTTTAGAACTTTTATAGAAATTAGACTAAAGAAAAAAAAATGAAATGTTCGGGTTAATAATTAATTACTCTATTTTATTTTTAGAATGCTCGAAGAAACTTTGTTAGGTCTATGGCAGCTTATAGTGTAATTGGATTTTTGTTACAAATAAAAGATAGGCATAATGGAAATATTATGTTAGATACCGATGGTCATATTATTCATATTGGTTAGTTTACTGTATTACAGTATTTAGAATAAACATCTTTTTGTTTTTACTAGAAGTAATCGTTTTTATTATTTTTTATAGACTTTGGATTTATGTTTGAGTCATCACCTGGTGGAAATTTAGGTTTTGAACCCGATATAAAACTTACAGATGAAATGGTCATGGTAATGGGAGGTAAAATTGATGCTCCACCATTTCGATGGTTTACAGAATTATGTATACAAGCTTACTTGGCTGTTAGGTATGTGATATTGTATTATATATATTTTATTAATTTGGCCATAAATATACTTATTTTATATTTCTAGACCTCATAAAGAAGCAATAATTTCGCTTGTATCATTAATGTTAGACACAGGTCTACCTTGTTTCCGAGGTCAAACAATCAAATTATTACGTACTAGATTTGCTCCTCAATCTACAGATAGAGAAGCAGCTGTGTATATGATGAGCATTATACATAAATCTTTCCTTAATTTTAGAACAATTGCATATGATTATTTGCAACTTTATCAAAATCAAATACCATGTTAAAAATGTTTAATATTAGATTAATTTAATTATTGGTATAGGTTAATTGTTTATTTGTTATTATTTGTTACTACTGTTTTAATATTTTTACTTTTATTGATCTTTTAATCAATTTTAAAATTCCTAATTCACTATTCTTTTTATGAGTACAATATAATTATTATTTTTCTTTAATTACTAATTTTACATTTCAGTATCCAATACCAGTCTTTATTTTCTTTTTTTAAATTATTTAGATATCAAAAATAATTTAAGAGTGTGAAAATAGTTTCAATATATAGATTTAAATTTAAATGAGTAAAGCATGCTTAAATATTTAATACCTAAACAACTTCTATAACACTTTATACTTATTACTTAAATAAAACTATAATTCAGTATTTATGTTTATTTGCTTAATTTAAAACTAAAATTTTGATTTTTATAGTTAACATTTTTTTCTATGTCTAATTAATTATTTATGTAAAAGCTATAATTAAGTAAGTATTGTTAGTATAAACGTGATACAATTTTTCTTCACTAAAATTGATTTTCTGGAATAATTATTATTGGTGTATTTTATTTCAAATAAAGTTATTTGTTATATTATATTTAAGGTTATCTTTTAAATTATTCATTTTTAAAATAAGTCAATATTACAACTGTTCAATAAGATATTCATGTAAATTATAAAAATTTACTGTTTTTATTATATAAATAAAAGTGCATAATAATGAAATTATTTCACTCAACACACAATAAATGGGTTTATATGAGTAAACACATTTATATCATTGTAAGGATATAAACTTAGTTCTTTCAAAGGGAAACACATATTTTGAATTTAATAAAATGTCAGAAGATTTTTTTTAATGATTAATGGTGTTTGGATTTTCAATATAACTTATTCAGATATAACACTTTAATATTTCAAATTTTTGAGTTGAAATACATATATAATATAAAAGACATTCCATTAACCGTAGCTAATTGTTTTTATAACGCATTTATTATGTTTTATTTATTTATTTACAGATAAACAACAATTATGTCTTTATTTATGGATATGCTTTAAGTAGTGTAGCTTATAAAGCAATATTGTTAGTTAACTTTTATAAATACACCAGCAAAACAGAAAGCGTATCTATAAAAAAAAAATTATCTTAAGTTAATATAATTCCTCATAAATTATACATGTATTTCAACTCAAAAATTAAAATGTTATATCTAATAAATGGATGAAGTTATATTAAAAGTTCAAATACTATATACTATTCAAAAAAAATCCTCACACATTTTGTTTAATTGAAAATATGTGTTCCCATTTGAAAAAAAAACAAAGTTTTAACCCTTGATAGGCATAATAGATGTACTTAAAAAGTATAACATAGCTGAATAATTAGAGAATAATATGTAACAAAAAAAAAAAAGTTTTCAAAGATATTTTTATTTTACATATAATTGAATGACTTATAACAAAAAATTTACTATATATTATCATAATTTTCTTTTAAACTTATTATATAATTTTAACTTTAATGCGAAGCTTAGTAAGTATTAATTTTACTATGATGTTTTTTTTTTTTGTCTGTTACAACTTTTTCTCAGCTCTCACCGCACTAATTTCTTTCAACAATATATCAAAAGATCACAAATTGTATCTAGTTCAAGACATTGCCCTTAAAAATTGAAAAATTTTCATTCGTTCCCTGTAACCTGTAAAATAGGGAAATCTCCTAATTTTCAATTACAATTTTTTCCTGAAACTACCATAACTTTTTCAAAAATGAATGAATCAAAATAATTTTTTAGCTTCGATGCGAAGCTGAGAAGGTATTGGTTTTATTATGATGTGTTTTTTTTCTTTTTTGTGTCTGTTACCACTCTTTCTCAGCTCTCACCGAATTGATATATTTCAACGATACATCAAAATATCACAAATTGTATCTATAGTATCAAAAATTGAATAAGTTATAATGCTATAATTTATTGAAAAGTGTATGGATCAACACAATATTTTTATAAGAAATAATATTTTTTAATAATCCCTTTTTCATTCAATATACTTTATCTTAATCAGAATATTAATAAGGAACTAGCAGATCATGTAGCTTTTGGAATAATACACCAATTTTTTAAAATATATTTTACATTTTTTACTTTAAAATGCTTTACTTTTCAATTTAAAAATTGAATAGATCAATAAAATTTGTTCATGAAAAGTAGTATTTATATACATCTTTCATTTACCATACTTTTTTTTTAAATCAGACCATTAACACGGCCGCCGGGGATTGACGGCCGGTTATAGAAAGTGTACCGGAAATCATGTGAAAAAAGACGCACGATACGGGATCAGAACCCGCGACCCAAGGCGTCGTACAGACAAACCTTACCACTAGGCCACCGTGCGCTTATGATTCAGATTCCGATACACTTTTATTTAGGTTGATAACGTGATGTGCGGCTGAGGGAAACACGATACCGTGTTACCATTTTTCTATATACGATTCAAATCTGAAAAATGCATTTAGAAAGTAGAACTTTTTCAACTTAACTTTTGAAATTGTTCCGGAAAGTCTGACACTTTTATATATATATTAAATTAAAGATAATGTAATTTACTTTATTAAGAAAAAAAAAAAATTTAGGACTTTATTTTGTCTTCACGGTGAAAACAAACATCAAAGTTAATCAAAAAAAATAGAATTTTTGTAATGCTATAACTTTTTGAAAAATGTATGGATCAATTTTTTTTTTTTTATAGATGCTTCATTCCTTTACCTATCATTTGGTATATTTTTTTATAAATNATAGATGCTTCATTCCTTTACCTATCATTTGGTATATTTTTTTATAAATATGACCCTTTACCTGCCCACAAGGTGACATTCAAAATGACAACTTTTTCACAAAAAATTTCCTTTTTCAATTTAACTTTTGAAAATGTTCGTTGTACTTCGTCCTTTAAACATATGTTAACTTAAAGCTTATGTTACATACTATAGATTAAAATAAAGAATTTGTCCCCACTTGTATTCTTCTACATAGGACTTCAAAATTGAGAGATGAATATCAATAGTCAAAATATTAAAATTGGTATATTTATTTTAAGGAATGTAAAATTTAGAAATCGAGGAGAGAATAAATATTTATATCTTGCTAATGTAAAAAAATATAATTAATAAAAAATTTGAAATACTTATGTATTGATTCAATCAAATTATATTATAAAGCTAGCCATTCAGAAAATGAGACTGAATATAAGTTTAAATATACTCATTAATTGGTATTGTGATTTAAATACTTTTTATGGTTTAATAATTATTGCTCCTAAACTATTTTTTTAATTAAAAATTTACAGTTATAATCTGTAACAAGTTATATTTAGTTGTATTAAAATTATACCCTTAAATCATTAGTTTTATTTTAAAAAAACCCAGCACAGGGGGGTCGCGGCACAGTGGTTACGTGGCATAGTTGGATCAAGTATAATGATATCTGACAGTGATTAAAATCACTATCATAAG
>NW_026099574.1:2462139-2467909 GCF_025091365.1 Daktulosphaira vitifoliae
AGACAAAAAAAAAAAAAAAAAAAAAAAAAAACACATCTTAGTAAAACCAATACCTTCTCAGCTTCGCATCGAAGCTAAAAAGTGGTATCAAAACTAACCCCATTTTAGTTATATTGAAATAATTGTAAAAAAAAATTTTTTGTCAACAATAAAATTTGACTGTTATATATATAATATAATGAATAATATTATGGGGTATCAAAGTAACCCCATATGTAGTCTAACAGTGATAGATACATTTAACATAAGACAATTACTTATTGAAATATAAAACAAAATTTTTTTTTTTATTATTCAAGAAAATTATATTTTTGAGCTAATTGGATAAATATTTATTTACTTAAACATTAATTATAAATAAATTATATAAAAAAACAAGTAAAAATTATTAAATTAACCCCAATTTTCTGTACAATAACTTTTGTTTTGAAATGAAACTCGTGTTTCTATTTCAGAAACGTAAAATATATTTCAAATAATATTTAATATGTTTTACATCAATACAGATTGCGGAATGCCTTAAATTATTATTATTTATTAGACTTAATATTTTCATTTTTTCGTTTACAATGATTCATATAAGCTAAAAATGAACTCCATCCTAAGCTACATATACTGACAAACGGTATTCTATTTTTTTCAGGAACCATAGTATAGTTAACAACTTGTAGTACTGGCCACACAACAACACCTACCTATGAGAATTACAAATATATATATATAACTTATATATACAAGGTGATTCATTAAAGTTAAAAAATTTATTTTCTTGAAAACTACTGAAAATGTTCGTAAAGGAAAGTATTGTTTGATTTTAAAACTCTACGATAATATGTAGTTATATCATTTTTTTTTCCATTTCTTCAACGATAAAGAACTTAAAACTTAATTTTCTTAAATGAGAACATCTATATTTAGTTTGATAATATGATAGAAAATTTCAACGACAAAACATAGGTAATATAAATATGATAGCGAAAATAATGCTCAACAAATTTTGTTCTTATAATTTTTTTTATCTCTGATCAATCGTCTGAGTTTTAAAATTGTCTGAAGANAATTTTGTTCTTATAATTTTTTTTATCTCTGATCAATCGTCTGAGTTTTAAAATTGTCTGAAGATTTGGATTTAAAATTTAAATTAATTAGGTTTACAGTAATCTGTTTCAACATTGACCATAAATTATTTTTATGGTAGGTATCAAGAAAATTGTCCACACTGGTCATTCAACAATATCCATAATAAACTTGCATAATTTTACGAAAAAATGTTTATTATGCATTAATATTTATTTATATTATTAATTAAATATTAAGGTATGATAGAGAGTGTAGAGGTGAAACCCATGCGGGTCATTTAGCTAATAAATATTCTAACTCCTCCAAAACTTTAATAAAATGTCCTATGAATTAGTACTACTTTTCTCTATTCTTGATTGGACAGTTATAAGATATCATAAATAATCGATATTGTCTAATCATGTTCTTATTAAACTTGTAATATATTGAGTGAAAATGAAAAAACTTTATTTTCATCAAAATTGAAAAGGGTGTAACTAAAAACCATAGTATAGTGTATATTTTTTTTACCGGTAATAATTATAAAAAAAAAAAATAACTGAAATGTTGCATTTAAAAAAAACATGTGTTGCTATTTTATTTTTCTAAGTTGAGTCTCTCAAACCCTCATAAACAATTTTTTAAATTATTAGTTGAATACATAATTGAATGTATTTAGCTATGATAACTTTTTATTTGATACACGTTTTTAATGATTTTCAATCATTTCCAAGAAAAAATCAGTAACGTAATCTAATCACCCTGGACATTATTAGTATAACTAGGATTTCTAAACGTAGGGAGAGGGATATAGACTCAAACTAATTCATACTTAGGATAATTTTTTGCTCATTACTTCATTTTAGAAATTTAAATTGCTGACAATGGAAAGTGGAGTTATGATACTAATAATTAAACTTTAAAATAATAATTACAAACACTAAATAAGAGATAATGTCTCATACTTGTACTTATTAACCCCATCGACAAAGATGCAACTATATTATAGTTGTATTTACTGTTGATGTGGTCCATGACGCTAGGTTCATGTTTCTACTCATTTTAGGGACTAATATTAAGTTAAAGATCTTTTTTTTACAGGACAAAAACAAAAACAAAATCGATTTTATGGTCTTCAAAATCTCAGACCGAATAAAACTATCGAAAAATTCATCCGGTAATTCGATAGTCTAAAACTAGATATTTGCGGATAATAATCGAATTAATATACGATAGTTTTTTAAAAACTATCGGATAATGTACCCGGCAGTTATAATTGTTCATTAGTGCTCATCACTACTGGTCATATCTTATTAATATTGGAAATTACCTGGTAAGTTGGAAAAAACTTGTTCTTTACTTCCTGTTTAGCTTCTTCAGCCGTCTTTCCTTCAAGTAAAGACATACCAAAATAAAAACTAACCATTGCACATGGTGAGTAAATTACTTGTTCCAAGAGTGCCTTTATCAGCGTAATATGCAATTATTAAATTACTCAATAAAAAAAAAAGTAGTTTTTAAAAAACATACCTTTTTTATAGCACTACGTATATCATTTCTTGGATATAAAAATCGTGCAACAGTTAACCAGGCATTTAATGTCGGTGCTACATAAAACGCACCAAATAAACCAAACCGAGCTGCCCTGACAAAATCGAATTCATTATCTCCAAAAGCCATTTGTTGTAATATGCAACCAGTAGGCCAAATTACTGCATAGGAAACCATACCTCTTGTGACTGGGTATGTCGTTGAAAATTGAACCAATCGATTTAAAAAGATATTCATGTTTAAACATTTAAAAACGAATTCGCAATTTAAATGAAGAAAAGTTTTTAAAGATTCAATGTTCATGGTACTATTATTTATAAACATAGTGGAACAGCTGCCAATTACAAAATTAGGTTGAACTTGAATTAGCCTGAAAACATGTATTGCCAAAATATTATCACTAGAGCGCGGAATTATATGCTTTTAAAAATTTTGTTTTAGTTATTTTGAAGGGTTCCAAGTTTGTGCAACTTGATTGTAGGAATATTAGTAACGCAGAAACATTTTTCATTCTAGGAGGATTAACCTTGATTAATATTGATAATAACAAATTACTAAGTTTTCAAGTCAATTAATAAAAATTTGTTCTGGCTGATGATTTTTTTGGAATAACTCGTTTTGTAACTAACAAAATCTATAAATGTATATAATTCCTCGTTCTAATTGTCACTATGTTGAAAATTTGTGATATTTCTTTTAATAATAAATTTTTACAGTTGATCAGTAATTAATGTTCAGTTTACTATTTAAATATTGATTATTTAGTATAATAAAATGATAAAAACTTATTAAGTAATTATCAATAATCATTGTAATATTATAATTGGTATATTATCATAAATAAATAGTTAGACATATTAAGGCAATACATATATTTGTATATTTGAAGAGATTTATGATATATAGACATATAATATTTGAATTATGCAACTGTCTCTCTTCTATATTTTGTGTTTTTTAATGGGTTTTGTATTTATATCGAGACCTAATCAAAATTACTCCTTCCTACAAACATTATTCAATAAGTCTAATTTTAAAAGGCAAATAAATTTAATAATTTAACTACCTTAGTAATTCATTTAATTACTATGTATTAAATAAATATAACCTTGGAGTTATAAAAAAGTGGCATAAATACTTTTTTTTTTTGGCACATAGACTAACTGTTGAGTTACGAATAAGAAAATAAAATATTTAGTTATTTTAATATTTTAAAAATCAATTAGCAATTTTAACTTTTTTTAATTGAGTTGTAGGTAATAAAAATTTATTTTAAAAAAACTGTTATTATAAATTATAAAATATTTTTAAAACTACAAGTGCAATTTGAACAAAACGTTCAACAATACATGTTTTTTTATAATATTTGAAGCGATATTCACTCATATATGGGGCCTAAAGATTACCCCTTTGTCTTCAATCCTCTCAAATACTACATTTTATTTCTAGTTAAAAAGACTCAGATTAAATTTTTTATTTATGAGTGATTTTAGGATAGGCTAACAAAAAAAAAAAGATGTTTGTTGTACTATGGTGGCATTCAAATATTTTGCACTAAATCCCTCTCAATCATCAATTTTTTACATTAAATAGAATGTAGGGTAAGGCACTGATAAATATTCCAAGTAAATTTTAATCTTTAGGATACTCCCGCTAAAAAAAAAAAAAAAAATTAAAAATCCGCCACTTTTAACAAACTATAAAATATACAAATATAAATATATTCTTGTAAGTCTTTATGGAATTAATTATATTTTTTCAGATACTATTAATACAACATAATAAACTTTAAACTCAACTTAACAAAATAAATAAATCATTTTCATAGAGTTCGTAAAGTTAAAACCACAGATGAAATAAAACTTTATCTTATCTTTGTAAAACCTAGGCTTGTTAAAATTAAAATAAATAACTCTTTACTTTTTTGAGCGATTTAACTTTTAACTTATTTTTTTTTTTTTTTAACTTGAATAACGTGTTAACTTCAAGTTTTATTATTGGTATTGGTTTTACTATGATGTGTTTTTTTTTTTTTTTTTTGTCTGTATACGCTCAATCTTAGCTCTCACTGAACCGATTTTGATGAAAAATATGTCAAAAGATCACAAATCGTATCTAGTTGAAGACATTACCCTCAAAAATTGAAAAAAAATCCCTCGTTCCCCGTAAACGGGGGAAATCTCCCAAAAAATTACAAATTTAAAAATCGCTAATTTTCGATATTTTTTCATTTTTTTTTACTTAAAATTGCACTAACTTTTTTAAAAATAACTGAATCAATATAACTTTTTTTTTTTATAGATACCTTAGATATTTACCTATCATTTTATATATTTTTTTTATAAATTTGACCCTTTCCCTGCCCACAGAAAGGGATTCAAAATGACAACTTTTTCAAAAAAAATTAACTTTTTCAACATAACTTTTGAAAATGTTCCGGAAAGACTGACACTTTTATATATATCTTAAATTAAAGCTAATGTAATATACTTTAATTTGAAAAAAAAAAATTTGACCTCTGGACTTGTCTTCGTGATGAAAATAGACATCAACGTTAAAGAAAAACGTACGATTTTCGTGAAAAAATTCTCGATTTTATATTTTATATTATTTAATTAGTACATTATAGTATTTAATAGTACAATGTATAAAACTTATAACTTTGTTAACTGTTATAACTTTATCAAAAATGATCAAATCAGTATATTTTTTTTTTTATTTAGATGCATGTCTTTATCTATCATTTGGTTTTTTTTTATAAATCTAACTCTTTACCTGCCCACAAGAGGGATTCAAAATATTAACTTTTTTTTTTTAGTTAAAGTAAATCATTAAAATTAATTCAGTTCTGGATATTTCAATAGTAGAATCTTTTTAAATATCAAAAATTACTTAGAAATGATTACTATGATTTCTATTTAAGTGTTCTATTACGATAAAAATGCAAAAAATAATGAGTTTTTCTGATAAATTTACAATAAATAATAATTATAAAACTTTCTGACTGCATATTAATCTTAAAAATTACATTGTTTTAATTCTCATAAAATTTTCTATTTAATGATTTATTTTAGTCAACGAAGGAGTAATTTTAGCGAATAACAGAAAAAATTCCCAACTAACTTTTTTTTTTTTTAAGTAGGAAATTGGTGGATTATTC
>NW_026099574.1:2468103-2486037 GCF_025091365.1 Daktulosphaira vitifoliae
ACAATGTTATAAATGCATATGTGTGTATGTGTGAGTTTATTTATTTATTGTATCATATAGTGTAGTGTATATTAATATACAACCGATAGAGTAGGTAATTGATTTGACGCTATACTGTTTAAAACCAACTAAACGCTAAATTGTACATTCCCAAACAACTATCATATTATGTCAATTGCCACCGGAATTTTCTTTTTGTTTGCCTTAATCCCAACTATTTGGGATCAGCCACCCTTATCCTAAGCTTCCACTTGACACGATCTCCCACATCTTCTACGCTCACATCAGCTGTCCTCAAATCGCATTCAATAGCATCCCTCCATCTCTTTTTTGGTCTTCCTCTATCTCTTCTTCCTTCAAAATTCATTTCTTTAACTGTTCTTACAGCTTCCCATTCTTCTCTCCTCATACCATGACTAAACAATCTAAGTCTATTTTCTGTCATCTTATCCACGATTGACGCAACACCTTTACTTCCTCTTATATGCTCGTTTCTTATCATATCTTCTCTAGTCACTCCACTTATCCATCTAAGCATTCTCATCTCTGCTACACTTATTCTCTGCTCTACTTTCTTATCAACCGCCCAACACTATTAACCATACATCATAGCTGGCCTCACAATTTCATACTGAATTTAAAAACTATAATTAGTATTTATTCATATATTATATTTTTAAATCAAAGAACTACTAATCAGGATATAATTAAAGAAATAAGAATTGATGTTGCTTTTGGAATAATCCACCAATTTCTCTAAATGAAACACTATCTATAGATTTGCATCGAAGCGTTTCTTATGATAGTGATTTTAATCACTGTCAGATATCATCTATACTTGTCCCATCTATGCCTCGTCCACACTGTGCCTCGATCCCACTGTGCTACCTTTTTTTTTTTATAATGCATTACCTCTATATTTAGTAGCGAAACTCTGTCATTATGTTTAAAAATCTATTTTATATTACTTAAACGTAATCCTAAGTTAATTATATATTGAATTTTTTGTACACTCTTGCCTTCAGGCGTAAATAAATAACTAAAATAATTATGTAGTACAGTATTAAAATTACGTTAAATCTGTATTTTACGGTGTTCGTTATTTTTCTAGTCCTTACTCCGTGTAATCTAATATTTATCTTAAGTGTATATTTAGCAGTGTTGAGAAGGAACTAGTTCCAAAAGGAACGGATTCCTGGAACGAGTTCTTTTTGAAGGAACGATGCTAGGAACTGCTTCCTTTTAAAATAAAGGAACGAGGAAAATGAACAAATTCCATTTTTTAAGGAACGTGAACGGAAATTACAGTTCCTAAAATTTTTTATAAACATGTTTTAGTGTAGTTTTCTTCGTATCTAGACATTAAAATATTATGGTATTTTTAGTTGACTTTTGACAATGGAAGTCCCCTATATACCCAGCCGAGATCGTAGGCTGTTTAAATGAATCAATTGATTATAGATAGAGTTATTATCACATGTAGGTATACAGTAAATATTTAATATATGTGTACATATATTAAATAATGCACCGAATATTATCGTCGTTTCTTGTTAACTAATTTATGTTAAAGGTTTTGGGTTTTCTGATTTATTATTTCTAACTTATATGTAGACAATAGACATTGGTCGCGTTGACACAAGTCGTTAGCATTTACTACCTGCTTATAAATATAATTTTCGAATACTTTTAGATAAGGAATACTACAAATTTGTTTTGTATTCGACTGCTGATGAAAATCATTGATGACCGTTATCATGATTTCATTGCCACAATTTTTTAAATAACTTATAAAAGGAACGAAGAGTGGAACGAGTTCTTATTTTGGAGGAACTGGATCTGGAACAAGTTCCTTCTTAATATAAAGAATTAGGATCTGGAACGAGTTCATATTTTAGAAAATGAACGGGGAACGGAACGAATTCCATTTAAAAAGGAACTTTCCCAACACTGATATTTAGTATAGTAGAAAACAATAATTTGATACTATATTGGTTTTCAAATTTCTCAGAAGGTGGACAGTAAATACATTACATTGAAACAATAATACCTTAGGTATTTCCCTTTTATTTGGTATACATTTTTTTTAAAAAATGACCCCTTACCTGCCCACAATGAAATTCAAGTAGGTGAGTTATACATAAAAAGTTAACTTTTGAAAATATTTCGGAAATACTACATACTTTAATCATATGTTAGATTTAAGCTCATGATAATACGTATTATAAGTTAAAAAAATCAAACGAATTTTGAAATTTTTTCCACTTGAAAAAAATGGCAATTTAAGCTAATTCAAATTTTAAAGTCATTTTTCTCAACTTAAAAGAAGCAAAAAACTTTTAATAAGTTTAACTTTATATACTATATCAATTATATTTACATAATATTTATTAAAATCAGTGTACTTTCCTTATAAGGTATTTTAAAATAAAATAAAATACAAAATCAAGAATTTTATCACAAAAATAGCAAATTTTTGAATACAGTAGCCATTTTCACCATGAAAACACAATAAAGTTTGAAATTTTTTTTCAATAATAAAATATATTACATTAGCTTTAATTTAAGATACATATAAAAGTGTCAGACTTTCCGGAACAATTTCAAAAGTTAATGTTTTGTGAAAAAGTTGTAATTTTAAATAACTCACTGTGGTAAAGGGTCAGATTTATAAAAAAAATATACCAAATAATAAAGACATCAAGCATCTATAAAAAAAAATTATATTGATTTGTTCATTTTTGAAAAATTTATGGTAGTTTTAAGTAAAAAAAAAAAAATTCGAAATTTAGCAATATTTTAATTTGTAATTTTTTTGGAGTTTTCCCCCATTTACGGGGAACGAGGGAAATTTATTCAATTTTTGATACGATAGATACAATTTGTGATCTTTTGACTTATCGTTGAAAGAAATCTGTTCAGTGAGAGTTGAGAAAAAGTTGTAACAGATAAAGAAAATTAATAGCTTTAAAATTAAGAAAAATTTATTTATCTCTCTTCTTTATAAAAGCCTTTTTGATACTACCTTTGTAAATTGTAACAAATGTTGTTACAATCTACATTGTGTAGATTATTTATTTAATTTTATGAATGTCATATTCTAAAATTTAGTGTAATGGATCAAAAAAATTTAAATTATTTTATGCTCTCTTAATTAAAATCATATTAGAATTAATTTATAGATAAAACTATACATTTATTTTTATTTTTATAAAAAATCAATATTTCTTTCTTATAAATTAAAAAAAATACACTACATATATTACATTAAATGTAAGATTGTGTTCACTACACAAATAAATAACTACAAATTTCTTCAAAATCAAATATTATAACATTATTAATACTGTTCACATTTAATGAATTCAACACATTGCCCAATAGCCAAGCACATTCTTTACTTAAATCAATTTGTTTGTTTTTTAATAAAATATTTTGTATGCTAGGTCCTTTACTTTTTAATTCAACTAGAAAATTTTTTCTTAAATCACTACTTAAGGCCTGAACTATATTTCCTAATGTTCTTAAAATGGGAACTAAACAAACTATATCAGTGCATATATCTGAGTGTATTAAGTTAAATAAATGTTTCATTAGGTCTTCATAAAATAATTTTGAATTTTCAAGACAGCTTATTTGATATATGATCCAAAATGATTCCTTCCATGTATCTGAGAGTTTAACGCATAAATGTAACAATTCTACTAGTGGTTCAATTCTGAAAATAAAAACAAATCAACAAATTGATATTGGTAAAATTAAAAAAGTTAACTTTTCATACTTTAAATGTGATATAAAATTTTTAAGCATGAGTTTCAAAGCATAAAATGTGTTTTTGATGACTTCATCACATGTTGATATTCTTAAACAATTAACTAATGCTATAAAGACATTTTGATTTTCTAATACTTCACAAACTTTTTCACTAGAACCACTTAAGTTACCCAAAGTCCATATGGACATGGACTTAAAAAAAAAAGAATTAGTATCAATTATGTTTTTTTAAAATTGTATTTATTTATTTTATCATATATTATAAAATAATAGTTTTCATAATAAAAGTATATTTTTACTATAACAATGGTTAGAAAGTAATTTGTTGAAAGCAACACATTTTTCAAAATTTACGTACTATTATAAATAATGAAATTATACATCAATTGATCTCCAGTAACATTAATATCCTTCATATTATTTGAGAGAAATGATCAATGAAAGTTTTAGGATATAGAACAAACATGTTCAATGTCTTTAAAAAAACTTCGTCTTTCTAATTGAAAATACTAAAGAGTTCAATAAGGATTCTGCCTGAAAATTCTATACAGCATAATTGTGAGACTTATTTTCAAATATAGTTATGTCGTATGGATTCCTTCTTAGATTGGTCACATTGAATCATTTGAATGTTTCAAAGATGATTTATATGTTATATAGGGTTTAAAAGATAATGCTATAACACCAATGATTATTGTCTGGATTTACCAATAATTAAAATATAAGATAATCTGTAAGTATGCAAACTTGTATTTAGGTCTAAAAATTTGTATATTTCTTTTATTATTACATTTTAAAATTGTCAACTAATGACCTGGGTTATTACAAAAAATTAACATTCATGTTCCTCAATATATATCTCGTTTTGTCTCACATTTTTTACTTCTGTTCATTGTATGTCATGTGGCTATAATAACCCCTCTAATTGAATTTCATCAGTGTTTTAAATAATTATAATTATTATTGTTAATAATTATTGCTGTTTGATTTAATTTAATTTAAATAAAATTTTAAGTAATTATTTAAAGTTAATTACATTTTGAATATATATATTAACATTAACTGTAATTTTTATAATTTTTTTATATTTATATTATTGTTTGGTGAATGTGTTTTACACTTAGTTTATATATACACAAGATAATTTTTTATCATAATCCACTCATTTGAGTGGATTATGATAAAAAATCACCCTACTTATAAATATTATGTATTACTAAAACCAGGGTTGCCCAACCCAATCTATTGCCCAAGCAGTTTCATCAAATTTTTATAAAAAAACCTGACTTCAATAAAAATTAATTATTGTGGTATTAATAAAGATTTTTTATACGAACAGAACAAAAAAAAATTATTATGGTAAAGGCAATAGTTTTAGAGCTTTTGCATCAATGCATAAATAATATAATTTTTTAGTTTTTATACTTTTTTATATATTTAATTCAATAAAAAGCATTGAGCATAAGTTAGTATTTTAAATGAAAACAATGCTTTCTCAAGATTTTTTTTTTTTACATAAAGAAAACTTACAAAAAAATATCAAGGTTATTTTGAGTTTTTTAACAAATTCTGGAAACAGATTAGAAAAGTCTGATCGGTTTTTTTTGCCAACCCTGATTAAAAAAAAAATTACAAAATAAAGAATTCCATGTAGAAAATTTAACAAATCATAAGTACAATACAAGTTATAGAAAGAAAATTTAATTTTAACTTTACACTTACAGATACATTAAAATTCAAGCTATTAATGTGAATCATCAAATAAGGTGTTATTAATTTAGCTAACTTTATGCATGTTTTTTGATCACCCAATGCCATATTGCAAAAACATTCAATAGCAGCTAACTTTATATCATCATCTTTACCTAAAAAAATTGTTTTGTATGTATTAAAAACTTTAATATCTGTTTAATACACTATTATAATCTATATGAGGAGTTATTTTAAAATTTATAAACAATATTTGGTTAAAACACTTAGATATAAATTGGTATGAATTTGTTTAATTCTCTTTTTTTATGATTCTTTCAAATTCTTAAAAATTTTGAATAACTAAAAAAAAGTATTTTGATTTTGAATATGGCCATGTTCAAACTCTACTTCTTGTATTTAAATTATCCACATCCACACACTATAATCAATTTCAAATTTGTCTTGGTTCAATGGTACAGTAGAGTAAGAACAGAGATAATTTTACAAGGGGGATTCCCTGGTTAATATCATATAAAAGTTAAAAAATAATTTTTTTAATAAAATACCTTCTAAGCTAAAATCTTAAATACACTATTAACTAAAGGCATACTTAAAGTTTGGTTTTTGAAGAGAATAATGTACTTTTGTTGTAAGAGAATCTTTAATAACACTTTTATAAGTATGCCCAAGTAGTACTCTTGACATGTAATTTAACATGAAAAATGTTTAATGTATACTTTACACTTACTAGATGTATAATGAAGTAAAGAATCAGTAGCTCCTTGGCAGCGGAAAAATTCCAAAATATAATCTTGACCATTAAGTAATGCATGTTTTAATAATTTTAAGAGATTTTTAGTGACACATTTCCTACTTTTTATTTTTAATGCAATTAATCGTACATCTCTTAAAGAAAATGTATCATCTTCGTCATTTTCATTGACTGTGATTCCACGTCTTGTATTTAAAAGAATTAATTTATTTTGTTCACGGTGAACATTAATATCGTACCGTATTTTCTCTTTGACTCGAATCATTGGTAAAATTTTAAATGCTATAAAATTATAGTGTTTATTAATTAAATGAAGTTTATAATAAGTTAGGAGAACGATATTAAGTTCTAAATAAAATTACATATTGTATGAAATATAATAAAATATTTATAAAAATAAATCTAGTAATAAAAAACTTGCCTCCTTAACCGTTGCATATTGTTATCACTTATCAGCAAAATTACTATGCCACATTCCTGATGTTTTTATCGGCAAACACCTTTGCCGCAAACTGATAATGCTTCTACATTTACATACGTCAACATTTGACAATGTAGTAATTGTTCCACCTGTACCATAGGTTACCATAACAACGACGGATTTTATTCTGACATTTAATAAAATGTAAAACGTGGTAAAAACTCCAACATTATCGATAGTCAACAAACTTTCTTTTTATATATATACATATTTTTATTTAAATATTTACTATTTATATATATTTTTTTTATTCGCTTTTATCAGCCCATTAAAGGCCATAGCGGCCTCCCCAAAGAAAGAGATTTCTTAACCATTTAAATTCCGAGATGGGTGATTAGTCCGTCGTCGGACATCTCACTATCTATATAGTGAGATAAAATAAAAAAATAGTTATCATGTAGAACATTTTTTCGTGTGTTGCTTTTGTTTCAAGATAATCCTCTATTAAATGACTTTTATTTTTGGCGAGATCTAATCGATTTCCTTTGGGGGACATCATAGATCTGGGAACCTTGGAAATCCCGGAGCTGATTTTACTTAATGACCACTGAGACGATTTCCTTAGTGGATTAGCGAGAAAAAAATATCTCAAACTTAAAGAGGGTCTCCTGAGCCCGTATTAAATGATAACTTTGGGAAGATTATTATTTTGCCATTGTATTCCTTTCGATAGTTTAACGTATAATATGTAATTTTCTTTCTTCGTCGATAATTTGATTTCGAACGTCGTGACCGTTTAAACAAGTATATAATTAATGGTTACTAATATTGCTCCAACCATTTTAGTCTTCTATACTTCGCATGATTATGATATCTGTTAAATCTTTGATTTGGTCAATAAATCGAGTAGGAGGACATCCTCTTTTATTTTGCTTTGTACACTTCCTAATATAATTATTTTTTCCAGACCATTTCGTCTTATAATATTGTTAGGGGCTTGTTTAATAGTTGAGGATCTTGGTCAAAACCAAGAATCGGAAGCTACCCGACGTCTGCCCAAATATCGTCCCTATCTCCTTAAATGAGTTTTAATTGCCTGAAGGAGACACAGACAATCGTGTACCTTAGTTACAGGGGATAGATTATTAAATAAAATTAGACTATTGTTTTATGTCAACGACAAAGTAAAGTTATATTTAGATGTTTAGTAAATATAAGTTATATGTAATGTACAATACGTCTGACCTGAATCCTAGTACAGTTGGTTAGTAGGTATATCCAAGTGAGACGGAGTTGGTTGGCTATGATGACAATTGGCGATAGACGGGTCGTTGAATAAAACAAGTTATTTTCTTCTCAAATCTCCTTCCTTGATATTCGTGCTCCTTAGTAAATTACATTTTCATTACGTTCTATGTCAGGGGTTAATTCGAAGTAAAAGGGTAGTGTTTCTACTCTATCAATTATTAATATTGAGCACTAGATTTCTTTATTTTTTCAAGTAAAATAGCTATTTTACTTTTCGTGCTAGCTAACCGTATCATCGCTATATCATAAGTTATAGATTTTAATTCCACCAATAGACACTCCTCCATTTTAGTGGCTTTATTCATGATTCACTTGATGGAAGCCGGTCAGCTAATTTATCAGCCTAAGATGACTGGTCTGTTTGTTTTTCCTCCAACTCGGGAAGTCCGGAGCCTCAAATTTTTGGTATTCAATAATAAGTCTTCTAGCATCACCTCTATTTCATCCGGCTGCATGAAGTCCATGCACATCGGTGATGGATACCCTCAGTCTTCACCAACAAACACCACCGGAAGACTTGGTTGTTGGACACCGGTCCCGTTGGGATAAGTCTCACTCCCTTCTTTTGGTTTCTCTCTGACTTGGGTTGCCAGGGCTGGTGGAATCGTTGATGGTTCCGACCTTGGTGGAACTCTTGGTCTGAAACGCTCTTTTACGATCCGCACGCTGTGACGGTGGTTTTGATAGGTCTGTTCCTTTACCTGTTGCTTTGGTTGACGAACGGGAGGGGGCCTGTGTGCAGGTGGTCGTGCAGAACCGTCTCTCTGTCTTCGGTTGTGTCCGGTTTCGGTACGTTGTCCTTGATCCGTCTGGTCTCGGTAGAAGGCGCCCAGAGGAGTGAATGGCTCCGCAGCTCCCACATTTCGGCTTGTCGCACCCGATCCACGGTACAGTTCTCTGGCATACCTGTGCATTGTGTCTTTCGGTACATACCACCGAAAGACTCTCTTGTAAGAACAGCTGCCTGATGCATTTGTCTGCGATCCTGCTGACGCATCAGCGCTGCTCTTTCGGCTGTCAGTTGGCGTGATGTACGGAACGCATGGGCTTCCCCTTGCTGTTAGTTTGTCGGTCACCTGTAATAAGCAACAATTGTCAGGAGTACTTTCTGTAGTGTCATGTTTCATTGCAGTAACGCTTTCCTTTAGTCACAAACACTCCCTCACCTAATCTTTTCGCTAGTTGCATGGGGCCCAGCCACTTAGGGGCAAAGATGGGGCTGGATAAGGGGTGTGCGCGGTAATACACCAAATTCCTTTCCTCAAAGCGTTTGCAGTGATTTTCATGGGACGAATTATGACTAGCGTCATTTTTGTCGAAAGATGACCCGAAATTTTGTGAGGGTTGTCCTCCCGGCCACAGAAATTTTAATTTTCTTACCGAAGACACTGCATTTTTCAGTTATCACATCGGAGTTATAGTCATTCTTCGGGTTTTTCAAGGGAAAATTGTCGTTTTTTCGGTAACGATTCGGTTTAATCCTTTTTCTGTCCGGTTATTTCTACTTGTTTCGGGTTGTTATTCCGTTAATCCGGTTGTTTACCCGTAGAAATAATGTCCAGCAGTCAATCGCTGGCGGCTTTGGCTTCTCGTCCAAAGACCTGTTCAGATGGAATGCTCCCTGTTAGCATGTTTCGACGATTTCTTATTGAAAAAAGTATATTTGGAATACAGCTGTCCCATTGACTATGTGGTTTGTCAACCAAAGCTGTACGAAGACCTTTTTTCAAATCTTAGTTTCGGTGTTTTACTGGGTTTATTTTTGGATTGTAAATTGGCATTGTCCATCCTCCTGTGTCCCACTTTTTCAGTGATTTTTCCGTTGTTTTGGAGACATACTGTGTTCCATTGTCAGAGAAAAGTACTTAAGCCTAGGCGAAATGAGAGAAGAACCCTCTTTTTAGATTATTGGTGATCGTCTTAGCGATGGCTGGCCCGAGGAGTATACTTCCACCTATCTACTGTAACAGTCGGTCGCTACAAGTAGGCAAGTCTTACTTCGTTAGGATCTTGGGTACGGCCCCATTACATCAATACTAACAACCTAACATGGCTGGCGGAGCTGTTTTGTTCACATTTGGTCGTCTTGTTTCCGACTCAGTGGTTTGACACAGCCACAAACGTGGCATCTGGCAACATATTGACATACCAACTCCCTCATACCGGTCCAGAAGTTGCTCCGATAAGTTTCTTTCCACCCTGGATGTCCGGCAGAACCATGGTCGTGATACCTCCATAGCAGATAATCTGACAATTCCGACAGAACGATGATAATCTTTATATCAGTTCCGCTATTTACCGGTCATTTAAGCAAAATACCATCTTGCAAGTGGTATTCTTGGTGTAAGCGCCGGTAAATTGTATTGTCAATCCGGAGTTTCCGGACATACTTGACTAAAGGCTTGTTAGTTTCTAATGTCGGAAATAGCTATATTCTCCGGGTAAGCATCCTTTTTTATTGTCCCTAGTTGACTCCGTTGGGATAAATCTCTGGTCAACGATGGATCATAGTAGTTTTCTTATAACTGATTTTCATCTAACGGAGTTTTCTCCACAGGACTTCTTGATAGGGCGTCCGCTGCTTGATTTTCAACTCCAGGCACGTACTGAATATCAAAGTCGAACGCCCCCACCTGTAACACACGGCGCGTCAACTTATTGTTGGTGTCCCGTGTGTGTGGACACTCATGTTTTACGGCTGAATACCGTGTCTGAGCGGGAGAAAGTTTTCAGCTGGCATATGAGATAATTATCTCTGCCTGGTTTCTTCCCGCCCCGTTTCGTTGCGCTACAGNCCCGTTTCGCTGCGCTACAGTGTCGGCGTGATCGGGCTCTACGGGGCTACGAAACGTCGGCACGAGCGCAGTTTCCCTAGCTCGGGGAATCGGGCGCGTCCTCAGGTTGCGGATAGAGGAACGGCCTGCAGATATGCAGATTAGCCGCGAAATAGGCAGTCCATTAATTTGGACTGACGAATAAGCGGTCGTGGACAGCGAGCCGCCCAGACGCTTGTTAATCCTGTAGATATGCAGGATAGCCGTGAACTAAGCCTTTATGGACGAATAAGCGGTAGCGTTTGGGTGAGAACGGAGCGACTTGGTTTACGCAACCTGTGAGTTGGCCACTCACTGGCCCAAGGGACCGGCTATAAGGGCAGCCCCCTCACTAAATTATTTTTATGAATAATGGAAAGTAAAGAGACAACGGTTACTGCATCAGGGGTATCGGATGCCCCAGTGCCGGCGGTTGGTGGGGGGTGTACCCACCAGGTGTCGTTATCAAACGAATACACGTCAAATGCAGGAGTGTTGAGGCAGGCTCCTGCAGCCAACCACGGGGTTGGTACTGCGACTGCAGGGAGTAGTAATGACCAAGCCACTCCCACCGGTGAAATAGCCGGGAAGATATTGGCAATGGACAGCTTGGATATTCGAACGGAATTGACGTCGGCCACCTCCCTGGATGCGTCTCCAAAACCCTCCATATTGGAGAGATTGCGGAGCGCATCTAGGGGTGGTTCTACAAGGATGGGTCCTTCGGAAAAAGGAAGGGGATCTCTCCGCCCCTCGAACCCACCACCATTACGCTTGAGGACACCCCGCCTAGCGTGGCCATCCCCATGCCGGAGACGCCTTCGCCGGTACTGGCCAAGAAGCCCAGGTTGGTGACCCTGACAGCACTGGACTTGTTTAGCGCCGACGGGTCACCAAATAGGGTGGTTGGCCGGTCAGACGAGGTGCTGTCGGCTGGGTTGGCCATCCTCGGAGAACTAGCGGGGCAACTCGAGGACGTATTAGAGGTGTACTCCCCGCACCGCCGTGTGGTCAAAATGGCAAGGGCCCTCATAGACAGTGTTAGGGTCCTCGCTGAACTTCATCTGACTCGCACGCCGAAGCGGGAGTCACCGACAACTGATCCTGGTGCCCCGGTGACCAAAGTCGATGTGTCGTCCCAGACGGACTACTGGTGGGACACTTATGGCTCGCCATCTTTGGCCGTCGGGAACACGTCCCTTCCCCTCCGTAGGAGTGACGCAGCAGCGGCCACGCTCCCGCCTGTTCCTGCCGTCAAGAAGCGGAATAAGAAGGGGAAGAAGAAGAAGGAAGGGACGGCAAAGAAGGATACGGGTCCACCCGCAGACACCACAGCGCCTTTGCCATCCAGTGGTGCACCCCCTCCTACTCCTTGCCCAGCTCCTCCTGACATCTCTCAAGCCCCTACTCCTGCCACCTTGTGGACAGAGGTGGTAAAGCGGAGGGGACCCAAAAGGGTGGAGAGAGCGACAGCGGTTCTCAAGGCGAAGGTACCTGGTGGGCCTGATGTTGAGGAGCCGGGAGGCTCGTCCAGGCGTTTGCCGAATCCATCTTGAAAAAGAAGGAGGAAACTGAACGCCTGAGACAAAAGCAGCCGCGCCGCCCGGTACAGGAGGACTTAGGTATTTTGTGTTTAATGTTATGTGTTGTGAGTTATTTTTGCCCCCCTCGCACTGAACAAGGGAGGCCACACCACGTTGTGAATCAGCCTTGATTAATTTCGGGCTGATTCAAAACGTGGTGGTGTGAGTTTTAAAGACGGCGTGGGCCGCCCTGAAGTAATACCTAACGGTAGTTCCAGGGCAGCCTACAACTAAGCCTGTCGTGAAAAGAAAATAAGAAAAAAAGTTTCTTTCCGCTGAAATAGGACAGCACCGACTACTATCTCACTTGCGTCCATTTGAATATAAAACAGTTGTTCTTAAAGTGGTAGACAGTCAGGGTGCAGAGACAAGAACTTCCTTTAGCTTCTGGAACACCTCTTACTTTTGTACTGTCTAACGCCATTTAATCCCATGAGCCAAAAGATCAGTTAGCGGAGCGGTAACTTCGGTGTAATTGGGTACGAACTGACTGTACCAACCGCATACTCCAAGAAACTTCTGTAAATCTTTGACTTTCCTCAGTATAGGAAATTCGATTATTGTAGTTAATTTTTTGGTTCCTGGTTAAAATCCGTCGAACCCATTATGTATCCGAGGAAATTTATTCGAATTACTCCGAAACTGTATTTTATCGATTGACATGTCAACTCATGTATTTGTAACAATCCCAAGATTCATTATACGTGGTTAATATGCTCCTCCATACTTACTGAGTACACCACGATATCGTCTAGGCACACAAACATGAATTTATCAACGTATCCACGCATAACATCGTTTACCAACCGTTGTAGCTGATGCGTTTTTAAATCCGAAAGGCATTACTCAAATTGTTAGATGCCCATCTGTACGCCGAATATGGTGAGCGGTCTTGACTCCTGGGTCAAACTTACCTGCCAATAGCCCGACTTTAGGTCGATCGTTCCGAAGACGTTAGTACCACCCATTTCATGGACCATTTCGTACAAGTTGGGCATTTGATGTGCATCGGATTCTGTTTGGAGATTCAATCTCCGGTAATCTACGCATAATCGTTGGATCCATCTTTCTCTTGGCGAGAATTAGGGAACTGCCCATAGTAAGGTACTTGGTTCTACAAAACCTTGCTCCCCCATTTCTTGCACCATACGTGTAATGGTATCCTGTTTTTTGTGATTATAGGGATATGCATTGAAAGTAGTGTGACTTTTCTCTTTTAATCAGATGTCATGTTCAATAATTCGGGTCCTTTTGACTTCTCCGGTGAAAACCTCCGAGTACTTGAGTAATACTGACCGGAAATCTTCCGAAAGCTCTCCTTCCGGGATAACCATTTTCGCTTCGGTTTCTCGTTTGACTGTCGGTTTTCTCCAGCATACCGTTGCTCTCATGTAGATTGCATAAGTTTGGTAGTCCCAAGCCACTTTTTGTTTCACTAAGAAGTTATGACCTAGTACAACATCACTAATAAGATGGTCGAGTACCACGGCTCTGAATTGTACTTCAATGTCAGACACTTGTGCGGTAAACTCAGTGTGCTCAGGAACTTGCAAAGTTCGGCTGTCAGCCAATGTGATCATCCTTGGTTCTCCGTTTATTGATTTACCAAACTTGTGTGCTACCCACGGTAAAACATAAGATCCGATTGTTAGTGAATCAAGCAGAGCCACCACAACTTTTGTCAGAAACTCTAGTTCAATGGCCGTTAGTGGCACATTGTACTTCTTCAGTGCTCCGTTAGTTGTTGCTCTTTTATCATTCTTGATTCGGTTAGATGAGATCGTAATACCTTGTGAAATTTTTTGCACGAAGTTTTCCTTGGGTGTATCTTTACAGTTAGAGTCCTGGTCGAATGCTGAATGATAACCCCCTTTTTTTTTTTTACGTGACCGGCATTATTGTGGGCTGCCCTGGTACTGCCGTAAGGTATTACTTCAGGGTGGCCCACGCCGTCTATGACTCACACCACCACGTTCTGAATCAGCCCGAAATTAATCAAGAGCTGATTTGCAACTTGGTGTGATCCCTTCCCGTTAACTGGATCTCAGAATGGGAGCAGTTAGGGAGGGTTGACAAAATAACTCACAAGACAAAAAACATAACACAAAAATAAGAACCTAAGGCACCGGCCTAAACCAGCGCCTGAGGTTCTCCTGTGCCGGGCGACGTGGCTGCCTCTGTCTCAGGCGTTCCGCTTCCTCCTTCTTTTTCAAGACAGATTCAACGAACGCCTGGACGAGCAACCACGCTTCCTGGCTAACCAACATCAAGTCCACCATAGACTCGATTCGGAACGTGGAACCTAGTCGTGACTCCAAAGAGTCTCGCACCGGAAGAGGGTGTGAGGAGCGCTATCAGCCTCTCCCGGGCGATTCGAACAGTGGTCTGTCGTAACTCAAAACAAAATACAAAAATAAAATTATAAAAAACTAAAATAAAGGGGTCAGAATGATTATTATTGTTGGTGCAAAAAGAATGTGTAAGTGAGAGTTACTTTTGATTCGGGGTGTAATTCGAGGGTCATAAAATAACGATATAAAAAAATCTTACCTGGTAAATTCTCTGGTTTTTATAATTATCCTTAGTGATGATATCGGTGAAAATAATAAATAAAGTACACAAGTTCAGATTTTCAGTTCACAAATTAACACATAAAATTTCGACAATGACGATCACGACGTTCGCACAACTAAATACGGACCACTAAAAGAACAGCCCAATACGGAGCATGAAATGAACAGCCCGGAGCAAGGGTTTGCTCTGGCTTTTTATAATATTTTTTTACCCCCAAAAATCGTCACTGTCGAATTTTTAGTATAATTGTTTATTGATAAGTAAGCATGAAAAACACAGACATCAATACAGATGAATAGAACATAAATTAGTTTGACATTTACATATATAACATTAACATGTTTTTTTACAAGCGAGACGAAAATTGATACAATGCATTTAACTATTTATAGTAGAATAACAAAGATGACAAAAATAATATATAGATTTTATTTTGGTGAGGAAGGATTTTTAAAGTAATTATTAATTGATTTATGATCGAACCGCATACACTACAATATAGTTAAACAGTGTGAGTCTTTTGACTATTTCTCTTAAATGTCTATCTAAGTTTTTGTTCATAGAAAAATCCAGTGTTAGGAAAGTTCCTTTTTAAATGGAATTCGTTCCGTTCCCCGTTCATTTTCTAAAATATGAACTCGTTCCAGATCCTAATTCTTTATATTAAGAAGGAACTTGTTCCAGATCCAGTTCTTCCAAAATAAGAACTCGTTCCACTCTTCGTTCCTTTTATAAGTTATTTAAAAAATTGTGGCAATGAGATCATGATAACGGTCATCAATGATTTTCATCAGCAGTCGAATACAAAACAAATTTGTAGTATTCCTTATCTAAAAGTATTCGAAAATTATATTTATAACCAGGTAGTAAATGCTAACGACTTGTGTCAACGCGACCAATGTCTATTGTCTACATATAAGTTAGAAATAATAAATCAGAAAACCCAAAACCTTTAACATAAATTAGTTAACAAGAAACGACGATAATATTCGGTGCATTATTTAATATATGTACACATATATTAAATATTTACTGTATACCTACATGTGATAATAACTCTATCTATAATCAATTGATTCATTTAAACAGCCTACGATCTCGGCTGGATATATAGGGGACTTCCATTGTCAAAAGTCAACTAAAAATACCATAATATTTTAATGTCTAGATACGAAGAAAACTACACTAAAACATGTTTATAAAAAATTTTAGGAACTGTAATTTCCGTTCACGTTCCTTAAAAAATGGAATTTGTTCATTTTCCTCGTTCCTTTATTTTAAAAGGAAGCAGTTCCTAGCATCGTTCCTTCAAAAAGAACTCATTCCAGGAATCCGTTCCTTTTGGAACTAGTTCCTTCTCAACACTGGAAAAATCCATACTTATATCATATTTAATGTGAAAAGATGGTGTTTACTTCTGTCCTTTTTTATATAACATAGCCAGTGTTTGATACCGTAGAATAAATACAGAAAAATTCAAATTTTTATGAAATTTATAATGTAACAGAAAATTAACTATCAAACATTAATGACAATTTTTTTCTCCAAATTATTTTTTAAAATCTTTTTAAAAAAGCCCAGCACAGTGATTCGCGGCATAGTTGGGTCAAGTATAATGATATCTGACAGTGATTAAAATCACTATCATAAAATCGATTCGATGCAAATCTGTAGTTAGTGTTTAATTCTAAGAAATTAGTGGATAATTACAAAAACAAAATATTTTTAATTATATATTATATAATTTTTATAACTAATTATTATTGATTTTAATTTTTAATATGTTAAAAGTAATCATTTTTAACCTATTTTTGTCCTTTTAAGTGAAAGTTTATAATAAAAAAAAATTAATTTATTACCATAACTTTTAGCTCAACTTGCAAATTTGAAATTCACATCATCAATAAAAAAAAAAAAAAAATTGATGGATAATTACAAAAGCAATATCAACTTCTATTTCCTTAATTATACCCAAATTAGTAATTTTTTTACCTATATATTATATAAATTTTAAAATTAATTGTTTTCAAATTATTATTGATTTTGATTTTTAATATGTTAAAAGTAATCATTTTGAACCTACTTTTTAGTATCCTTTAAAGTGAAAGTTGTCGTAATACAATTAAAGAAAGGAAACAGGTGTAAATGTAACGGTAATGTGTACGAAGATGAAGATGAGGATGTGGTGCCTGCTGTCTAGTGACACGGCACCGCCTTTTGCTCTAGGCTGGTGCTCGCCCGTGTCTCTCTCGATATCAGCCGTCCAGCTATTAATATGACAATTGGTTGTCAACGGTTGTCTCCTCGCCCTTGACACTGAGATAAGGCCGCCGCCGAATATGGATTACGGATATTGCGTTCTGTTCCGTTTTTGACGTACACCTCATCTGGTGTGTTTTTTTTGTGCGTTTCCGACGTAAACCTTACTGGTTGCAGTGTTTGATTCCTTTCTAATTGTGATTATATTAGTGATACTTACTGTATTATGATTAACTTGTGTCGAACCGACGAGAAATATATAGAAGCATAACGTGTATAACAGTGTAATTTGAATAAATAAATATAGACAGGCGTATTGTTATACCTGTTAAGAACCCCTGAATATTATTTTATAATTGTGTGGAGTATATAATACATGGTCGTCCGACTGTCGTCGAACACAGGAATGTGCTGACCAAGGGTTTTAGGGCAACCATGGGCAAAGGACTCCCACTGTAGGTACCCTACAGTCAGTCGTGGTTTAGTATGCGCTAGTTACACTCATTCTATATCATTCTAAATCATTCTATATCATTCTAAATCATTCTATATCATTCTATATCATTCTATGTCATTATATTTTATTATTCTATTCATTTGTATTAATATTAATAAATAACGTGTATTGTATTATTAATTGTGTCAATCAAATTATATATTCTAAAGTTTTATTGAAAAGTGAGTGTTTTCTTTTTCTCATTAAGTTTAATTCCTTTTACCACGTGGGCCCGCACAACA
>NW_026099574.1:2487241-2491422 GCF_025091365.1 Daktulosphaira vitifoliae
CCCTTTCGACCTCATGTGGACCGCCCCGGAACTGCCGTGAGGCATTGCTTCGGGGCGACCCACGTCGCCTTCATCTTCTTACCACCGCGCTGAGATACGGCCCAAGTTTACACCAGAGCCGAATCCCAGCACGGCGTAGCCTCCCCCGTTAGCCGGACCCTACTAGAGGGTCCGTTGCCCGGGTTGGACCACTTGGAGGTGGGGGTAGGCCGTCTTCCTTCTTCTTCTTGGTCAGGTTTGATACCTGACCTTCTTTTTTCTTTCCATTATTTGGGCAGTCTTTGGAAAGGTGCCCCTCCTTCTTGCACCTGAAGCAAGCCTTTGACCGGTCCGGCCCCTTACATGCGTGGGCAATATGCCCACGTTCCAGACACCTGTAGCACTGAGGACCTTTATCAAGTATCCTCAGCCTACAGGTAGTCCACCCAACCCGGACTCGGCCCATGGCTGCCAGGCGATGAGCCATCTTGAGGGGCACCTCGCACCTCGCATACCGCCCTTTACCGCCGACGTTCGTGCGGACCGAAATAGGTCCTGCATTCGGCGGCAATTCTCCATTCGGAGAATTCAGGGCGGCGCTCAATGCTTTGTGCACATCCTGCTCATCCTGCCACTCCTCCACGTCTAGGAGGAGGACGGTGCAGGTCATTGAGGGACGGTGCACTCGCAAGTCCATCTCCTGCAGGGCTGCCCTCAATCTGGTCGCCAGAAGGTCAGCTTGCTCAGCTGACCCTCGGACCTCCAAGAGGACAGCCCCCGTCTTAGTTCTCCGGGTCCCGGACACATGGATGCCCAGGGCCTGAAGATCAACCGCAGCCATGGCTGCGCCCATCACCGTGGCGTACTTTTGACCTTCCCTAAGAGGGCCGATCACCACGGCCTCTGTTCGCGGCACTTTCGACCGCAGTTTTGCTGCCTTTTGGTTGCTCGCCGTGGGTGGGGGTTTGGGCTTGGATGCCGCATCCTCCCTCCTCTTCACCACAGCCTTCCTTCCTACTACTTGGGTCCATAGCGGTTCAGCGGGAGCAACTCCCGCATCCCCTTCTACAGACCCTTCGAAGTTTGCCCGACTCGCCTCCATCACATCAGTCTGCCTTTGGGTAGGCAAGATGGCTGGATCGGAGGCAGGGCATGGGGCAGTAGACCGCTTCTTCTTCCTCTTCCTTTTTCCCTTTACCGCCTCGTCGGCTTCCTTCGGCGTAGTGGCCGGCGGGTCCACGACGACGGCGGTTTGTGTCCCGACTTCCTTAGTCAAAACAACGGGCGCAATTTCCGGCGCCCGAGGTTTGTTTCCTACCTCTGCTTCAAGAGGGTTCCTGGACGTCGGAGACGCTCTTCCGCGTTTCTCCCTCTCCAGGATATCCTCCAAGCACTTTGTCGCGGTTTGCACCTCTCTGTGCACACCCATACCACGTCGCTTGTCAATGACCCCCCGTAGCACGGCCACTTNTGGTGGCTTTGCTACCGTCAAGGAGATGGTGGACGAATGGGAAGGCGTGCGCGATCGCTTCCGCGATGACGTGCCGCTGACCCATTCGGAGTTCACTCGATGGAGCGGATTGCTGCTCGACATGAAGGCTGGAGAAGAGTCGCTGGACTCGTTTCCTTGTGGCCAATTCAGGACGGCCGAATTGTTCTGTAGTTCAGTGTCCACAATCCTGAAGCTTATGCAAAAGGACCTGGACGACGGGCGTTCCTTTGCCCCGGAAAGGGTCAAGGAATATGACCCGTTAGAAGGCGTAGATGACCCCGAGCAGAGAGCGGAGATCATCGATGGATGCATTGCTGGTCGTCGAGGGGAAGCCGCGGCGGAACGTCTTATTGGCGTCGCCGCCTAGTCGCTTCTGAACTCTTATACCGCTACAACGACAGCGGGATAATGAGGACCATGGGGCGCGGGCTTCAACAGGCCGCAGAGTACATGATGTACGCTGAGAAGCAGGAAGTCTCGTCATCTCCTGATGCTGCGGCTGCGGCAGAAGAGGACGAGATGATGCGAACGGGCGATCGTGGTGGAAGTGCTGAACCCTCCCCTGAAGAAGGCTCATCGACTCGCCAGCGAGCAGACTCGCCCGGAGAGTTCTCCCCCATTGCGCCATCCTGGCAAGAGGAGGGCGCCTCTGTGGGAAGACCCGGCTGACGTGGCGACTGCCATGTCGTCTATGATCGAAGGCATAGCCGCGCAAGTAGCCGTGCTTCGAGGGGTTATAGACAAACGCCGGGGTATGGGGGTGCACAAGGAGGTTCAAACGGCAGCGAAGCGCCTGGAGGAGATCCTGGATGAGGAGAAACGCAGAAGAGCGTCTCCGCCGTCTAGGATCCACCAGGAAGCCTCAGCGGAGTTAAAAGCTGAGCTGCAGGCACCGGAAGGAGCGCTCCCGAAAACCGGCTGGCGGTGAACCGGGCAAGCGGCTTAGAGTCTGCGGAAGGAGATGTGGGAGCTGCTCCCGCTAAACCACCACTGTGGACCCAAGTCGTAGGACGCAAGGCGGGCACCAGGAAGAAGAAGGAGGATACGGCGGCTGAGCCCAAACCTCCACAGACGACGGTGACGAGACACCAGAAAGCAGCGAAACTGCGGGCAAAAGTGCCCCGCACAGAATCCGTGGTGATCGGCCCACTAAAAGAGGGGCGAAGTATGCCACGGTGATGGGCACAGCCAGGGCTGCGGTGAATCTCCAGGCGCTGGGCATTCAAGTGTCCGGGACCCGGAGGACGTAGACGGGTGCCGTCCTCCTGGAGGTCGGCTGAACAAGCTGACCTTCTGGCTCTGAGGGCGGCCCTAAAGGAGATGGACGTGCGGGTACACCGGTCTTCGATGTCCTGCACCGTCCTCCTCCTAGATGTCCGGGTCGGGTGGACGTCCTGTAGGCTGAGGATTCTCGACAACGGACCTCAGTACTACAGGTGTCTAGAACACGGGCACATCGCCCATGCGTGCAAAGGCCCGGACAGGTCAAAAGCCTCCTTCAGGTGTAAGAAGGAGAGGCATCTTTCCAAGGACTGCCCCGGAAGCAGAAAAAAGGAAGAAGGTCGGGCTCCGAACAGAAACCGGAAGGAAGAAGACGGCCTACCCTCACCTCCACGTGGTCCAACCCGGGCAACGGACCCTCTAGTGGGGTCCGGCTAACGGGGGAGGCTACGCCGCGCTGGGATTCGGCCCTAGTGTAAACTTGGGCCGTGTCACAGCGTGGTGGTAAGAAGTAGCGAAGGCGACGTGGGCCGCTCTGAAGCAATGCCTAACGGCAGTTCCAGGGTAGTCCACATTAAAGTCGAGAAGAAGGGAAAAAAAAAAAATAGGGTATCGGAGTTCGAACACGCTGCCGACACGAACGACCAAAGCGCGAGTCAGGTGTTCGATATTTTTTCAGGCAATTGGGGGAGGGGGTGTCAGTCGAGCCGGCTAGTCTACTAATGGCAGTTAACACTGTCGGTGGGCAAACCAACGTCGCGGTTAAGAACCAGCTGCCCCCCGTTCGAACCGTAAACCACCCGAGTAATGGCCAACGAAAATGCCCGCGTAGAATTAATACTCCAGCAGTCAAGTTAAAATTCGAAACTGGCTTCGTCACAGCCCTACTCGACTCACAGGTGCATAAATCGTATGTAAAACCGGTAATTGCTTATAAATACGGAACTGTTTATAAAGGACACACTGACGCGGTTAGACTAGCGGACGGACACAACGCCATGACGAACGGTACCACCACGTTTACCGCCAAAATCGCGGATTTAGAAGTGCGCTTTTCAGCGGTTACTTTAGACGACCTATATTGCGACGTATTACTTGGCCATGATTTTCTGATTGATCAGAAAGTCGCCTTGGACTACTCAGCAGGAACAATACACTTAGGCAATAGGAAACGTACAACCGCTTGTTGGAAATCGGGCGCACGACACACGATCCGCAAACCAGATCTGACGCAATTAGATATAACCGGCGACCCACGAACGCGCGCGTTATTAACACAGACGATATGTAATTACGCAGCGGTCTTTAACGACACGGTGGGTCGCACAAAATTAATCGAGCACGACATTCTATTGAAATACCCGACTCCTATCGCACTAAAACCGTTCCCCTACCCCCTGCATAAGCAGGAAGTTATTGACGATATGGTAAACGACATGGAGGCGCAGGGGCTAATAGAACCGAGTGTATCGCCGTGGTCAGCACCGAT
>NW_026099574.1:2492077-2514055 GCF_025091365.1 Daktulosphaira vitifoliae
GCAGAACACCGAATCTAACGGCCCTTACGAGTTACATACCGCCAACGATCTTGGCACTTTTTCGGCACCGCACCCCTCTTATCGGAATGGAGGGGACGCCGCGGTAAATTCGGATGTAATCAGGGTATCGGAGTTCGAACACGCTGCCGACACGAACGAACAAAGCGCGAGTCAGGTGTTCGAAATTTTTTCGGGCACAGTGGGGGAGGGGGTGTCAGTCGATCCGGCTAGTCCACTAATGGCAGTTAACACTGTCGGTGGGCAAACCGACGTCGCGGTTAAGAACCAGCTGCCCCCCGTTCGAACCGTAAACCACCCGAGTAATGGCCAACGAAAATGCCCGCGTAGAATTAATACTCCAGCAGTCAAGTTAAAATTCGAAACTGGCTTCGTCACAGCCCTACTCGACTCACAGGCGCATAAATCGTATGTAAAACCGGTAATTGCTTATAAATACGGAACTGTTTATAAAGGACACACTGACGCGGTTAGACTAGCGGACGGACACAACGCCATGACGAACGGTACCACCACGTTTACCGCCAAAATCGCGGATTTAGAAGTGCGCTTTTCAGCGGTTACTTTAGACGACCTATATTGCGACGTATTACTTGGCCATGATTTTCTGATTGATCAGAAAGTCGCCTGGGACTACTCAGCAGGAACAATACACTTAGGCAATAGGAAACGTACAACCGCTTGTTGGAAATCGGGCGCACGACACACGATCCGCAAACCAGATCTGACGCAGTTAGATATAACCGGCGACCCACGAACGCGCGCGTTATTAACACAGACGATATGTAATTACGCAGCGGTCTTTAACGACACGGTGGGTCGCACAAAATTAATCGAGCACGACATTCTATTGAAATACCCGACTCCTATCGCACTAAAACCGTTCCCCTACCCCCTGCATAAGCNACCGTACCCCTACCCTCTGCACAAGCAGGAGGTTATTGACGATATGGTAAACGACATGGAGGCGCAGGGGCTAATAGAACCGAGTGTATCGCCGTGGTCAGCACCGATAGTGCTGGCCAAGAAGAAGGACGGGACTTTTCGTTTATGTATAGATTACCGACGACTAAACGAAGTAACCGTTTCGGACGCGTACCCCATGCCTAATCTAAACGACATGGTTAGGAACATGAGAGGGGCAAAAATGTACACGACTCTCGACTTAAAGTCGGGTTATTGGCAATGCTCGTTAAATCAAAAATCCCGTAAGTTTACGGCATTTAGAATAAAAAGGGTGTCGTGATGTGTGGCATCACTGTATCATTGCTTATCAATATTAATGTTAAAGGTTAAATAAGTTTCGTTAAATAAAATATAAGTATGAAAATCATGTGACCTGCGTGTACTTATTTTCTAAATAATTACAATAATTTATAACAAAGGGGCTTATTTCAATTTCGTGTACTACCGTTTGGACTCAAAAATTCGCCTATGACTTTCGTAAGACTTATGAATGAAGTACTTAGAGGATATCTAGATGATTTTGTCCAAGTTTACTTGGACGATATAATTATTTATTCAAGTAGTTTAGATAATCATTTAGAACATTTAGGCAAAGTTCTAGAACGATTAGAGGGACACGGGCTGACATGTCACACAAAAAAGTGTAAAATAGGGTTTTCCGAAATTTCCTTTTTGGGCCATATTGTACACGGTAAGGGCATAGACAAGCAGCCCGAAAAACTCGAGTCCATCCGCGTCCTATCGGTCCCACGGAATATCAGGGACCTACGTAGATGTCTCGGCATATTTAATTGGTATTGTCAATTCGTCGACAACTACGCCGAAACAATAGCGCCGCTGACAAATCTACTAAAAAGGGGGACGAAATGGTAGTGGACGGAAGAACATAAAAGGGCTTTTGAACAGGTAATAAATATAGTTTAAAAAAACTAAAAAACACGCTTTTAAAGCACATCGAACTAAAAAGTTAAAAATAATTTTTAAAATTAACTTAAAACAATAATGAACGAAAAATACTAGTATTATTGTGAAAAAAAGCGTGGGTGCTTTATGCCATATTTTNTATATATATATATACAAGTAAAGCGACTTAAGTACGTAAACGTATCATGCATTAGGTATAGTCGTGTTTTGTGGGCGGACGGGTCAGACTAACGTTAAACCTGAGGTATAAACGGCGGTAGGAATATATACGTAAGCCGTATGCACGCGGATGATAATGGTCAGTCAAAATAAAAATTTGTTTATATATATATAATATTGATGACACGCACGTGTGTACGGGTACGATAACCAAAAATAAATTTATACAGGAATAGTATTGCCGGCGTGGGGTGGGGTGAATGCGTTATGACAGTCTAGTCTAGACGACGGAATATGCGATAACGCGTGGCGTTTTGAGAGTTACAAACGTACATACATACATACATACATACATACATACATACATACATACAGGTGAAACTAATATAAGCGTGTTAAAAAGGCCCTGTGTGAGTCCCCACGACTGAGTCCTCCTGACTACGCGAAAACTTTCTGCCTTCTAACCGATGCGAGTGAAATGGGCGTGGGAGCAATACTCTTTCAACACGGAAATGAACCGGGAGAAAGAAGAATCATATCCTACGCCAGTAAGAAACTTTCAGAAACGCAGAAACGTTACGCCGCCGTAGAACCAGAATGCTTAGCAATTATATGGGCGACTGATAAATTTCGCCCGTACTTAGAGTATTCTCCGTTCGAATTAATTACGGATAATTTCGCGTTGACTTGGCTACACAGAGCAAAGGACAATTCAAAATTAACTAGGTGGGCGCTGCATCTAGGTAATTTGAATTTTACAACGACACATGTACCCGGGAAACACAACGAAGGACCGGACATGTTGTCACGTTATCCGACCGCGGGGCCCCCTGTTGACGAAGAGTTACTCGACGACAATCTGGTGGACGCACCGACAACGAGAGCGTCGGATAATACATCCGTAGATTACGGATGACCAGACCGAATAGTCCTTTCCCTCTTGCCAACGAGACTGAAGGTTTCAGTCTAATACGGTAAGTCTTGAACGCATTATCAATGACCATACATACAAGAAATATGGCGGTAAGTCAACAATTGTTTATTACTTATATCTACTGTGTATGATGTGACAATTTGTTTACAAAAACTGGCCGGATCAAGAGATAGACTGACGGTTTGGTGGGGGGGAGTTGACACGGCACCGCCATTTGCTCTAGGTTGGCGCTCACCCGCGTCTCTCTCGATATCAGCCGTCCAGCTATTAATATGACAATCGGTTGTCTCCCCGCCCTTGACACTGATATAAGGCCGACGCCGAATATGGATTACGTATATTGCGTTCTGTTCCGTTTTCGACGTACACCTTATCTGGTGTATTTTTTCTGTTCCGTTTTCGACGTAAACCTTAACTGGTTATTTTTGGTTTTTGTTGCGTACGAGTTTTGCTTCTTTTCTTATAAAATAAATTGTGAACAATTTGATCTAGTTGTTGTTTAATAATTGATATTGGTGACAACATTTTCTGTGCCGAGTGCGGAACTAAAGTTCTTCAATTGTCGAAGTATATAAGTGTATACCTCTATATATATTATATGTACATACAATACTCTTAAGAGTATTATTTTATGTATACGAAAGTGGTATCGCATATACCCAGACGCATTGTTCGATTTAAGTGCCGTGTCTATTTATTGTGATCAGTATACACGTTCCACCGTTTATATATATTGGATACGCGTTAAAATTATAAATTATATTTAATTAATAAATAATAAAAAAACTTTTTTTTTATAATTGATGTTGTTCTAATTTAAAACCCTCTTCCTTACCCTAAAATACCTATTATTTCGAAAGTCGGATATATTTCGAAGGTGTTAATAATAATAAATATATGTCAATAAATAGTAAACAATTTTAACACTATTTTGTGTTATTTATATGGCAACGATATTTGTCTACTCCAACATTTGATAATCTTATCAACCGATTTCTCAAAATAACGATTTGGGAGCAAATTATTGTCCTATTCGGATTAATTATCGTCTTAGTAAAATCCAAATTTTTGTAACCTGTAATTCTTATCGGAATAAATGTATTGGACGGATTGTTTTAAAATGTCGGAGCATTATCAGGCCATGAAAATCTCAAAACCTGTTTTGATCAACGAATGTATTCGGTCACGAGACTAGAAAATTATTGACAAAGATCGAGATATTTTTGGCGTTCTCCCGCAACCTTTTTAATATTTCAACCGTTTTCGAAAAAACGATTGCTGACGCTAATTATTAATAACATTAAGCCTGAAATTTTTAACATATCAGCACAAAAACATTTCTAAGATATCATAAAAAAAGAAATAGCTTTCTTTTTAGCCTTAATAGTATAAACTTGTAGGTAGTTTTAATTTTGACCACGAACATGTTACAAAATTTAAATGATAGAAATCATATTTAAATTTTATAAAATGTTACACTTTTTAAAACGAGAATCTTTATAACATGTACTTTCTGATTGAATTTTAGCTTATTTAGTCGATGAAGTTGGACTTTAGAACAATGTCTTTAAATTAACTGATATGTCGATAATTTATTTTTAAATTTTGATAAATGCTTATCAATGAATTTTTATAATTTGTTTTTTTTTTTTTGATAATTTGACCAACCAGTTCCTTCGATAATTTTTACAATTTAATAACTTTAATATACCAATGTAAACAGATTATGTAGCATAACCAAATAAATAAAAGCTATTTAAATTTTTTTCCATTATTAGTGCATAGTTTAATGATTTTTTTTTCTTAATCTATCAAATATGTAAAATAATTGCTCTAATTAAATGGTATGTATTAAAAAATAAAAATTATTATTAATGTTTCTAATTTTAGTCTTTGAATGTTATAAATGCTATCTAATTGTAATTACAATTTTTCAGGTGAAGATATTTAGTTAGACTGAAAATTACATATTTTGATTTACACTAAATTCTCTTGATTAAAATGAAATATCTTAAAGAAAAAATGAATAACAAACAATTTTTGAAGTCTGATTTCTGCAATTACAATTCTATTAGTGGTTCTAACAAAATCATTAAATCTAATTCATATAATTGTTCACGAGTATTCACTGTATTAGCTGCTATTTTATTAATAATTGCATTTTCATATACTTGTATTCAAGAATATGAAAAAAATACTTTTGAAAGTCAATTTTTAAAAAGAGAAATTAAAACCCTAAATGATGGGTATTTATCTAAAAAATTAGAAGATAAAATCTGTTCTATAACATCGGACATTGAAAAATTTGATTGCTTTCCTCGTGGTAATGCTAACCAAGATAGCTGTGAACAAAGAAATTGTTGTTGGTCACCAATTGATTTTAACTCAAAACCACCATGGTGTTATTATCCAAAAAACTATAATAATTATATATTAGTAAATATGACTGAAACTAATAATGGGATAATGTCATACTTTAGATTAATAAATAATACAACCTATACAAGTGATATTAAGTTATTATGTGTGGAAATTTCCTTCCAAACAATTAAAAGATTACACATTAAGGTAATACCTATTTACTTAGTATATTTAATATTATATACAACTTATTATGATTTGAGGGAATTTAAAAAAAAGAAATCAAAATTATTTTCTTTATCATAATTAAACTAAAAAATAAAAATTGAATTATTACGAGAAAGGCTTAGCCTCTTATTATTTTTAGCTTCAATGCGAAGCTAAGAAAGTATTAATTATACTATGATGTGTTTTTTTTTGTGTCACCACTTTTCCTCAGTCCTAATCAAATCAATATCTTTCAATGATATGTTGAAAGAAATTTTAACTAGTTGAAGACATTATCCTCAAAAATTGAAAAGAATTTTCTTGTTCCTTGTAAATTTTACAAATTGGTAATTTTAACATTTTTTTAACTTTTTTTCTTAAAACTTTAAGAAACTTTTTAAAAAATTAACAAATCAAAATAATTTTTTTTAAGATACCTTAGATATTTACCTATTTGGTATATTTTTTGTGAAAATCTGACCCTTTACTTGCCCATAGGTAGTTTCAAATGGCAACTTTTTCACAAAAAATTAACTTTTTGAACTTAACCTTTGAAAATGATAATATATAACATATAATACTGACACTTATTAATATCTTAAATTAAAGTTTATGTAATATACTTTTATATGAAAAAAAAATTTCAAACTAAATTGTTGTCATGTTGAAAAAAACTACCGTATTCAAAAATATACTATTTTTGTATTAAAATTCTCGATTTATATTTCATATTTCTATAACTTTTTTATATTAAAATACCTTAAATTAGTTTACCATAGTAATGAGTTCACCGATTTTTGTATAAAAGTTACATGAATCTAGCCTAAATTGAATATAAATTTAAACTTATTTCAAATTTTTGCCTCCTAATTTAAGAGAAACGAATTTGAATTTTCCCTACTGTACTATGTCCATAGTGTGCCAACGTTTATAATATTAGCTGTTGACTGTAATTTTTTTTAATTCATAACTTTCTTTTCTTATTAAAAAAAATTGTTTTGCTTTAAATAATTCATTTTTAGGTTTTATAAAATTTTATAAAGTTTCTACCTATCCTACCTATTATCAAGATGACAAAAATTTTTTATTTAAAATATCCTTAATAGTATTTGAGCGAGGTAGGAAATTTGCCTTTACTTTATCTACTTATATTTCTATTATCATTAGTCCACTATTTTCTATACTTCATATTTGATGAAAATAAAATAAATGCAATGTCAATTTTTCTTTTGCCTAATAGTACCGTTATTTGTGAATTCTACAATTTTTCTGGTATCTCGGTGTCCTAATTCAACCCTACTTGAAGCTTCAATACAGAATATAGACTCAATGAAAAAATTACTTTTGATATTTGCCAAAACTTTTAAATATATATATATATATATGACTCGCTTTTTTTAATTTACTTACAAAAATATACTTAAAGATTCTAATTAGTGTATTTATCTCTTTTCTTCAATTACTCAAAAAATATCATTATTTCCCAGACATAAACATTTTGTACAGAATGTCCCAATTTGTGTCTGGCAAATTCTATATCTTTTGATCCACTATATATTTTATTACTTTCTTTTTTAAGTAATTTTTACAGTTTTGAACTATGTTAAAAGTACATTTTATTATTAAGTACTTATTTAGTGGATGTGTAAAATTAAGGTAGAAACAGCTCATACTGATGTATATTTATAATACATACTTCCATGCTATATACATTATTATAAGTAATAAAATATATTCTGTGGAATAAAAGTTATAAATTTTTTCTGAATAGATTAGGACAGTGGTCGGCAACCTTTTTTAATTCTCGGGCCACATTTACAAATTAAAAGGAGTTCGCGGGCCAGATAAAAAAAAAAAATTTATAATTACATTATTTATTATGCAAAAAAATACTATCTAAAACTTAAAATAATAAAATGTATAAAATAAAAATTACAGTTTTTAATATAATTATAATATGAAAGTATGAATGTAATGTATTGGTAAAATGCTTAATGATATTCAATTAAATTAGTCGATTTAGAATTTAAAGCGGGCCGTATTCAATAGCCACGCGGGCCGGATACGGGCCGCCGGTTGCCGACCACTGGATTAGGACATTCTGTACATGTCATAACATTGTTTTTAAATTATTTAATATATTTTAGAAATTATTCATAAAATCATAAAAAAACATAATTATTTAAAAAGAAAATTGACTTAAAAAATAACATTTGTATCTTAGAAAATAATAAAATACTCTAAAAGTATATTACAGTATTTTTTTGTTATGCTAAGTTATAAAATTTTGTAACTTTTTTTCTTAATTTCAAGATATTTGATGCTGAAAATAAGAGATATGAACCACCATACCCTGAAGTACCTACACAAAAAAACAAAGAACTATTAAATTCTGAATATACAGTTAGTATGGACAAATCTAAAGTTGCGTTTTCTGTCATAAGAAAAATTGATAATGTCGTTCTGTAAGAATATTAATAACATAAAACAATTATCAATATATTATTTATAAATGTTGTAATTTGTATTAGATTTGATAGTAAAAGTGTTGGAGGATTTATTTATTCAAATCAATTCATTCAAATTTCAGCTGTGCTACCTACAAAATATATATATGGTATTGGTGAACATAGATCTAACTTAACTTTAGACATGAATTGGAAGACTTATACACTTTTTAATCACGATAGTATTCCAACTAATAATGTAAATTTGTATATTTATATGAATCTAGATCAATTAAATCATCTTATTATTATTATTAAACTTGTTAAATAATTTTTTAAAGATAAATGGGTATGGATCTCACCCATTTTATTTGATTATGGAAAAATCAGGGAAAAGTCATGGAGTATTTTTGTTTAATAGCAATGCAATGGGTAATGTATTTATTATTTTAATGTTACAAGTAAAAAAATATTACAAATAGTGTATTGCGTATATAACTTGTATCTTAATATCATTATTAAAATATGTACAGTGTGTTTAATTTATAATGAACCACTAATTAAAAAAATTAAAATATTAATGAATATTTTTTTGATTTATTTTAATTCAATGTTTATTTAAATTTGTCAATCATAAAGAAGTTTTTATTTTCATTCCTTATACTTTATAAGGGTGTCCATTTAAATTTTTTATATAGCTATAAACATGATTAGCTAGCTTATTTAATTTATTTAAATATTTATTTAATTAAGAAAATTACTTGTTCGATAAGACATTTGTAACACTGTTTCAGAAGTTATTGACATGTTTATACCTTTGTAGGAAGAAGAGTACAGCTGGAAATGTCTAGTTATAAAAATAGTAACACCCACCCTTTACCTCCAGTTATTACTTTAAACCATTATTAACTTCTGAAATATAGGCCAAAAAATTGTTATTAACCAGTCACTTTCATAATTAGATCAATGTCTATTAAATAAGTTAGTCAATTATGTGTGTTACCATTTGAAAAATTAAAGTTGACACCCTTATAAGGTATATAAAATGAAAATAAAAAATTCTTTATGATTGATAAATTGAAATAAACATTAAATTAAAAGAAATCAATAAAAAAATTATTATTTTTTATTTTTTAATTAAGTAATTCATGTTAAGTAAAACACTGTATGAAAAAAAAAATTATTAATGTGATAAAGATTTATATTAATGTTATAAAAAAATATTATTACATAACAAATATAAAATGTTAAGAGTAATCAAGTTTGATGTATTTAATAATATTGTTAATATATTATAGTTGTCTATATTTATTTTCATTATCATTAACTCAATAGAATAAATGAATGGTTTAATTAATGTTAATTTTTTATATATTTAGATGTTATTTTACAACCAACACCTGCAATAACATTTAGAGTAATTGGTGGAATACTGGATTTTTATTATTTCTTAGGCCCAACACCAGCTGAAGTTATTACACAATATACTGAAATTATTGGTCGACCTTTTTTGCCCCCTTATTGGTCCCTAGGATTTCATCTGTGTCGGTTAGTAATATTACATATTTTGAAGCTAATTTTGAAATTTTTTTTTTTAATGAATTTTTCTTTATTAATTAAAAATAAGTTTTGTGTTGTACTATGACTTAAATATCGTCAACAAATAGTTCTTTTGTTAATTTATCATTACTTCTCATTAATTTTTTATCAATACTGTTTTTTAACATCCAATATTACAAGTTATACTAAATAATAAACTATTTTTTAAAATAAATAATAGAAATTATTTCATATTTAAAAAATGATTATTTGATGGATGGATCTATACATTTTGTTTAAGTCATTTTGAAAAGATCTAAATTTGTTATATGTACTGACAAAGGCATAAAATGTTTTTTTGTTTTAGAGGTAAATACCTCCTTCCGCCCATAATAATACTAAAATTTATAATAAATTACTTCATTATCAAGTCAATTAATAAAAATGTTTACTTTTTTTGGAATTTTAATATAACTAATTAATGAAAACTATTAGTATTAAGTATTTTTGAGAAAATAATTTTGATATTCTTTTGCATAATTAAAATAACCACATTTTATAACGCCTGCCAGCTCGTGTTATAAAAATAAGACACACCTGCTTGAAGGTTAAAAAAAATATCTGATTTTTCCATATAATTAATATTGACTAACATTTTAAATAATGCTCATTCCTAATATTTAGATACATATTTTCAAAAATTTTCAATGAATATTTTAAAATTTAAATGTTATTAAGATCAAAGACAAACCCAGTGAGAAAGGATAAAGATAAAGTTCTCTCATAATGATAATAATATGTTAAAGATAAATTTTTCTTTCGAATAGTAGTAATGGTAATAAAAGTTTTTATCATGTATAATACAAGTCCTTTTAAAAAGTCTTAAACACTTCATATATGAGCATTTATACTTCATTGTACATGTTATGTTAATGTTAACCATTTCATTTTAAAAGATAAAAAAAGAATAAATGTTTAAGAGAACAAAACAAGTAATTTTGTATAAACGTAATATCTCCTTTCCCAAAATGAATGTGTGAATGGTCCAACAAAAAACAAAAAATTGGAGTAATATAAATTTTTCTTTGTATTTTTTATATTTTTATCCACTATTATCTTATAGTTAAAAATGTTATATATTTACATTTTGTTTTAATCTTCAGATTCGGACAGACATTTTCCCAATTAATAGAAGTGCACAACAAGACAATAAATGCAGGAATCCCTTGGGTAATATTAAAATTATTTATTAATATTAATTAATTATGATTTGTGTTTTGATTATAAGGATACACATTGGAATGATATTGATTACATGAAAAACAGAAATGATTTTACTTTAAGTGATGATTTTGCTAAACTTCCTGATTATGTGCATTATTTACATAAGGTACACTGCAATATTTTTATACTTTTCTATTAAAATTTTGAAAATTACAAAAAAATAAATTATATCAATATAATTATATTTTGTTAGTCTATATTATTCCTGTTGTTTATTAATATAAATTGTTTTATTTTGTATTTTTTTGTTTTAGATTGGAATGCATAGTGTTCTTTTACTTGATCCAGGTGTTTCTTCTAGAGAACCAAATGGCACTTATCCTCCCTATGATGTGGGTTTAAAACAAGAAATTTTCATTAAAAATTCTTCAGGTCTACCATTAGAAGGCCAAGTAATGCTAATTTTTTCTACTATAAATTATTGTCTAAAAATTAAAAGGGAGTATTGTCACTTGTTTTATGTTTAAGTTCTTAATTGGAGAGCAGCATCTCATACTTTAATCTAGTGGTCCATTTCAATACTCTCCTTATAATTATAATATAGTTTTATCTTATTAGTCTTTTTAATTTTTATAACAAAATTTCATTTATTCTGAATCTTTTTTTTTTTAATAACAAATGACATGGTTCAGATTTTTAGCCATTTCATATTTTATATGTATATTTTTAAATATCACAAATTAAAACCAAATTAAATAAGTGTTTTATTTATTATGGAAAATGTAAGTTTCTTTGTTTTTAAAAATAAATAAATATAGGTAATAGATGATTAATAATATATACAATTGTATATTTAATTTTTTTATATATTTATTAATCTTCATGAAAAGACAAAGATGTTGATATTAATTTTATTAATATCAAATAATTTTATAAATTTAAAAATTTTATTGGATATAACAGTATAAATTGTTGTTTTTATGCAGTAGAGAAGTGGTGTGATGTAAATGAATTATAAATGTGTTTTATCTAATGAAAACAGAAACTTTATGTTGTTAATTATCAGTAACTGTTTGTTAAGTAAATAGGCTAAACAGGCTAACTTGTCTGCTTAAATAGTTATAGAAGAAAAGACGAAGTAAAAGTTCAACAGAGGTGACTGTTAGCCTAGGTGTGGTAGTTTTTTGTGGGATTTTGATAGGAATATAAGACTTAGTAATATTGCCCTTCTATGATAACCACTGTAATAGGAAGTGATAGCATGTTACACAAATACATTTTTTTTATTGTATTAAATATTCCATAAATTACATTTGTTATATATTTATATACTATTTTATAATTTAAAGGTATGGAATAGAGATGGAGGTACAGTGTTTCCAGATTTTACAAACCCTAAGATTGTAAACTACTGGATTGATCAACTTTCAAGATATCATAATCTTGTCCCTTATGATGGCTTATGGATTGTTTGTTTATTTCTTACATTAATTATAATAAAAATTGAAGATATTTTCTAACATTATTTAAAATGTAATTATAGGATATGAATGAACCTTCAAATTTTGTAAATGGAGATTGGCAAGGTTGTGCTTTTAATGACTCTTATAACTGGGAAAATCCTCAGTATATTCCTAATATTCAAGGTGGTGTTTTAAAGTACAAAACTATTTGCATGTCTGCTGAACAACATAGTGGGCGTCATTATGATCTACACAACCTTTATGGATTTACAGAAGCAATAATAACTCAATTGTAAGTATCTATTAAGATGTACTTAAATTATTTTACGACAACTAGGATTAGTTGAAATAAATGTAACAAAAGGAGTAATTGTAAATTCTTTTTTTTTTATTATTATTTATTGTTAACTTACATCAAAATAAATTAAATTTTCTTTCTTAGTGCTTTAACAACTATTAGAAATACAAGGCCCTTTGTATTATCAAGATCAAGTTTTTCTGGCTTTGGTCACTTTGCTGGTCATTGGACTGGAGATGTATTCTCTACATGGGATGATATGAGTCAGTCTATAACTGGTAATTCATTTTTTATTTTAATATTTTATTAAATATGATTTAATTCAATTTTTTTTCTTTAGACATTATAGTTTTTAACATGTTTGGAATTCCATTAATTGGTGCAGATATTTGTGGCTTTAATGGAAATACTACAGTTGAATTGTGTTCAAGATGGAGTCAATTAGGTGCATTTTACCCATTTTCAAGGAATCATAATTCAGAAGGCTGTATTGTAAATATAAAAAATCATTAACATTTTAAAAGCCACCAAACAAATTTTAGTTATTTTAGATTAGTTGTTTATTATACAAGGGTTAAATGGATAATAAAGAGCAAAATTTTAAACACTTTTATTACAAAAATAATTAATGGATTGACAACAATTTTAAAATAACCAATTATTAAATTATAAATATTTTAATACATAGAGTGGGATGTAACGCAGTAGAGGATGAGTTATAGTAGTATAACATTATAATAATTACTTCTCCTAAAACTGTTATTGATCCAATAATCATTTTTGTAAAATAAAGTTATAAAATTAAATATATCAAAATCATAAAAAAATAAATAATAATTAATATTTTTTTATTAAAACAAATGATAAAAAAAAACATACCATAATGATGATGTGGCATAGTTGTAACAAGTATAAATGATATCTGACAGTGATTAAAATTTAATGCAAATCTGTAGATGGTGGGTCACATAGCAAATTGATTTTCAAAGTCCATATATTAAAATATATCATCAGTATTTCTTAAATTACTTTTTGTGCATAATTACTATTTTGAATACCCTTTTTAAATTGGTTAAAGGTTAAAATTAAAAAAAATTGTGTTAGATGATATGGTAATACATAAGATAGTCAAAAATTATTTTCTTAAAATAATTTAATTATTATTTTATGATATATTGAGTGGCTATTCAAATAATCATCCTGTATTTGGTTATTTCGATTTATCATAAGCTATTGGTAGCTATAAAATTTTATAAAAAGAAGGGCAGCCTCCTTTTAATATGTATTTGAATTAACACTAGAAGTTTCAAAATTCTCCCTGAAAATATTTGTTTTATTTTTTTTGTTTATCTTTTAATAATAATTATTTTTTTGTAAAAGACGTCTTTTATGTTTGACATAAAATATAGACAAAATAATTTAAATTAAAAATTAAGATAGAAAATTATAACACAAAAGATGGTGATTTTTTATACCTAAATAACATTTTTTGTTTATTTTCTGGGGCCGTTCCCAACTACTTGGGGTCGGCCACCCTTATCCTAAACTTCTACTTGATACAATCTCCCATATTATAAATGCTCACATCAGCCGTCCTCATATCACATTCAATTACATTCCTCCATCTCTATTTTGGTCTTCCTCTACCTCTTTTTCCTTCAACATTCATTTCTATAATTTTTCTCATAGCTTCCGTTTCCTCTCTTCTCATAACATGACCAAACCATCTAAATCTATTTTCTCTCATCTTATCTACAATTGATGCTATACCTATATTTCCTATTATATGTTAGTTCCTTTCTCCCATTTACAGTTGAATGAGGAAAATATTTTCCATTTTTGAAGGCAGTTAATAAGATATGATTTGTGATCTTTTGACTTATTGTTAAAAAAAATTAATCTGGGGAGTGCTAAAAAAAAATTGTGTCAGATAAAAATAAACATAGTAAAATTAATACTTTATCATTTTTACATCAAAGCTAAAATATGATTTCAACGTTGTCTAAGATTGTATAAATATTTTTATGTAGAACAAATTTACTATTTTTGCTTTAGTTTAACACAGTTTACCTAATAAGTTTTCATATTATTAAGGATCAAGATCCAGTATCTTTAGGACAGTTAGTTGTAGAATCAGCTCGCAAAGCGTTAATGATACGCTACTCATTATTACCATATTTATATTCATTATTTTGGAAAGCACATATCTATGGAGAAACAGTTGTTCGTCCACTTTTTTTTGAGTAAGTTCAATTATCAATTATATATTATATAATATTAAATAACAATTTAATTATTTATGTATGCAGAGTTGAGTAAGTTACTTTTTATTAGCAATAAATTACATTTCTATTCACTTAGAATTTTGTAATAAAATTACTTTTTAGTTACTATTTTATAGTTGTAGTGACATTACCATATGTTACTATGGTATTGTAACTAAATTACTCGTACATTATTTTTTTTTACGGATAATATAAAAAATTATTTCTTAGGAGGTAAAAAAAATTATATGAGTTATAAGCTGCAATGTCACAGTAAAATTATACACAGTAAATTATATACAGTAAAAAGTTATATACACAGCCAAGGGTGTAGATATGGATAATTTAAGGGGAATGGTTGAATAAATAATCTTTCAATCAAACCTTTTTTACAAGTGAAGTATTTTTGTAATGGTGGTTTCAAACGCCACTTACTTACACAACATATAAGTCTAGTGTGAAACATACAAAGGGATACCTATTACTACTAATATGCAGTAATTGTGGTTACACTCAAAATGGTAATCTTATCAAAACCATATAAGACAACCTAGCTCAGTTAATAATATGCCATATGGAGGTACTGAAGTTTGATTCCGTTCCAGAAAATCATGTAGATTTTCTTGTCCTCTCTAGCACAATTAATAACTCTTTAAAAGAATATTAAACATAAATATAAAAGATATAATATAAATAAATATGATCAAATTCACAAGGAAATCAAATTATTGACTCCTAATTTCGCCCTGGTTATATACTTCTACAGACTAGATAATTTTTGAACTAATATATTTTTTTTTCTTCAAAATATAATCAGTAAACACAATAATGCGTAATATTCAATATATTATTTATTATAAGTAATTTCATTATATTTTTAGTTAATTTATTACAGGCGTATTTAAGTCGCCAACACGATACTTATAAAGAAGTTTTGTTACAAAAACAAGTAACTTTAGTATGTTATTACCTAATACTGTATGCATGTGTAGGTTAATTAAAATAACTATAAAAATTTGCATGAAATTGATTAGATATGTTTGTAAATCCTAATAATTTTCTAAAATTAAATTTAGATTATCCTGTATAACATGTAATTTAACAAAAAAATAATTAACAGATTATTTTTATTTTAGATATTTTTATGATGAAAATACTTATGAAATTGATAAACAATTTTTATGGGGTTCTGCTTTAATGATTTGTCCTGTATTATCAAAAGTAAGTACATCTTTATATTTATGCAGGATTACTTAAGCTTCTATTTCCTGATTTGGATTTGGCTATTATTTACTATCTCACTAATTCTTATTTCAATATTATTTTTAGAAACTTTTAATACTTGTTTTCCTAGTAATATTAATAAAATAAAATTTTAATTTTAACTTGATATTTATTGTGATTATTTTGAAAGATTGTATAGAGAAATTGATTTATGCAAAAGTTTAAAAATTTAGTGGGTTAGAAATAAATTTCAATTATTTGTAGGTAAAAATAAATTCCCTTGCTAACCAGACATTCAAATGACTTCTTATATTTTAATATTGGTTTCCCAATTACAAATTGATCTGAGAAGAAAATATTATTCCCTCAAAATTTTTAATTGAAATCAGATTATAGTAATAATGTAAGAAAGTGCTATGTGCTTTATTTATTTTAGAGGCATAATTCACGAAGTTCTTATTTTGTCCATACATTTATTAATTGAATTTCATTTAGGATGAAATACATGTCAATATTTATTTGCCAAATGATTTATGGTATGATTATTATACTAAAGAAATTATCATTAGTAATGGAAGTGTATTCACTCTACCAGCACCACCAGATACTATACCACTTTTATTACGTGGTGGTTATGTATTACCTACCCAAGTTCCAGCTACCACAACTAAATTAAGGTACAGTAATAAATCAGTAATTTAGAACCTAAAGAAGTATAAAGTTTAAACTATAATAATATGTTAAAAAGATAATATTTTATACCATTATAAAATAATACATTATTTAACTTTTTGCTTGAAGTGCTTGAGGATATATCCATGTTTGCAGTTGAGTTCTGACATTTCGGAATCATTGCAGGGTCAATCTTCAGAGTGATGGTTGCTAGTCGGTGGCTGCAACTATACAGTATAGTTGAAGATGGTTTCTGCAAAGAGTCCGATACGTCAGAACTCAACTGCAAACATGGATATATCCTCAAGCACTTCAAGCAACAAGACAATCCATGAAAGCTTTATTATTTATTATTTTACACATTCATTATTTAACTTGTATACATAATGTAAGTGAAATGTCTGTCCAACATTTAATATGGGGTAATCTCATTTAAGTAATGTTTTTGTAATATATTATGTTTCATAATTTTCCAAATTTTTATATTTTTCTGCTTGTCACTTCAAAGTTCCAAAATTTAATAATAACACTAGTTTACAACAAAAGGATTTTTTTTTCCAATATTTTGTGATTATAAGTTTAACATCATTAAAATGTGTTCTTTTGGCATATTGGTCATAGATTGAAATTGAACAATTGAAATATTCAGAACTATATTCCTTATAGTATTCTATAATATACTGATATTCAGAAATATTTTGTGGTTTATGTGCACAAAATTTAGATCTACCAATTTTTAATTTTGATTGACTAATTTAAATTGCAAAGTAATAACCTATTTCAGTGTTTTCAATAATTTACAACATAATAAATTTTAAGAAAGGGATTTTTCAAAGCTAATTTTATCTTGGTTTCGGTAAAATACCTAAGTTGAAATTTTTACCATAGAAAGTCAACAAGTGTAACAATGTTGTGTGAAATTTTTATGATTTAATTTTCTGTCCCACTGAAGAAAATCTAAATTAAAATTTCCTAAAAATCGTTATTTTAGAAATTTGAACTTTTTTATAATTGTGTTACTAAAAAAAGGCTAAAGTAAAAAACTTCAAAATATAATTAAATTATAATACTGAATAATATTAATATGATAAAAAAATTTTGATTAAAAAAAAATTATTTCATCATTAATTTTAATTTTTAAAATATCGTTTTTTTACAAAAACAAAAAAAATACCTTTCTAAAATTATACTTAAAAAATAAAATAAAAATTCTATTGTTAAATACTGGACATGTTAGAAGACAGCATAATGAAAAAGTGATGATATTTTTAAGAAATACCGGTATTTTGCAAAATTATGACAGGTCTACTTTAAACTAAACATTTTTTTTTTGGACATTTTCTTTATTTAAATACTAGGCAACTCATGTATGAAATTTCAAAAAAATTTAAAATGGTCGCACAAACAATCTGGATCATTTGTTATGGATTGACCCTATAGTGTCTATAAAAACAGAAAATCTTACTAATTGGATATCACTCATAAATATATATATATATTTTTTTAGTCGTAAAAATCCTTTTGGTCTTATTGTTACGCCTGATAAAAGCAATGAAGCTAGTGGGTACTTGTTTTGGGACGATGGAGATTCTTTAGGTAAGTTTAAATTTTGAAAAATTAGTAATGTAACAATTTTTAGGATGATTTTTGGGGTTGAACCAAACTTTTTTAATCCAACTAAAAAGAAATCGAACATCAATTTTAATAATTTTCAGAAAAAAATTTTTTATATCACAATTTAACAAATTCTGTGTGATAACTAAATATACTACTTTGATTTTTCTAATCAATTTACAAAAAAATAAGTTTCAGGTACCATTTTCGACCAGAACTTAGAGTGTTCGGTTCAGTTCGAACATCACTATTAAAGACATTTAATTATTTTAACATAACTCTTTTTTTTTTATATTTATTTGAGAAAACAATAAGAATTTCATTTTTTAGATGTATGGGAGAACGCTTTATACAATGAAGTACATTTTACTTACAAAAATTCAGTCATAATTAGTGAAGTTATAACTAATAATTATATAGATGAAAATGTAACTTTGCATAATATCACCATATTTGGGGTAAATGATGTACCCAAGTATGCTTGGATAAATAACAAATCGTGTGAAACATATTTTTATAATAAGACTGAAAATGTAAGTTTTATTGATTTAAACATGTTGAATTTATCAAGTGAATGGAAAAGATTTTTGTAGCAAAACATTGATATTAAAATCTAATAAAAAGCATTTTATAGTAAAGTTTACACCAACACATCTTTGCATAAAAGCTACATAAAGAGATTATAACTTGCTTTTTTTTTAATTAAATTTTTCAAATGATATTTACATTTATTTTCATGCATGTTGTCTAATTTAATTGTTTATATTTTCAGGTATTATACTTTCAACAACTAAATGTGAATTTATTTACTAAATTCAATGTTACGTGGGCTTAAGATATTTTATGAAAAAAATTGTTCTTACTTATCTCTCTAATAGCCATCTATTATTAATAGTTCATACTTTTAAACCTTATTATTAATATAGTGATTTTTTAATATACTTACTATTTTATTTTGTTGTACAACATTTTTATTTTTCAAATATACACTAATTACAAAGATTATAAAACCAAAATCTTATTCTTAATTTAGTTCTTATATTTTAGCTTCAATGCGAAGTTAATAAGGTATATTGGTTTTGTAATGTTATACGTTTTTAGCTTCGATTCGAAACTGAGAAGGTATTAATTTTATCATGATATGTTTATTTTTATTTTTGTATATGTGTCTGTCATTTCTTTTTCTCAGCTTTCATTGAACAGATTTTCCTCAACGATATGTCAAAAAATCACAAATCGTATCAAGTCGAAGACATTACCTTCGAAAATTGAAAAAAATTCCCTCGTTCCCTATAAATGGTGGAAATCCTCTAAAAAATTATGATTTTTAAAATCAGTAAATTTCGATATTTTTTTCTAAAAATTGTCATAATTTATTAAAAATTAAATATATTTTAGCTTCGATGCGAAGCTGAGAAGGTATTAATTTTACTGTGATGTGTTTTTTTTTTTTTATTATGTCCACTTTTTCTCAGCTCTCACTGGACCGATTTCTTTTAACAATACGTCAAAAGATCACAAATTGTATCTAGTTGAAGATGTGGCGGTCGAATGTTCTAGAGAGTTCCGCCGCCACCTCTAGAAGATTCCTCTGACTATTTAAGGGCAAGATCGTCGCTCCAGTCAATCACTTACGCATTTTGTCTTAAACGCGCTTCGTCTCTCGCTGTTATTTGTTAGTTCGTTGTAATATAGTATAGTTGTTATTAAATCGTAAAAGTGTTTATTACTTCTATATATTACACCTCGTTACATTGGTGACCTCGACGATAACAAGTATGAACGCCGAAGAACTACGCAATCAATTGGAGGAGTTACGCCAAGAAAACGCTCGCCTTGCAGCACTACAGGCACAGCAATATCCAACAGCTTCAGTGAATCGCGTTGCCGTCAAGTTGCCACCTTTCTGGTCCGAAAGACCGAGCTTATGGTTCTCACAGGTTGACTCGCAGTTTGCAATCTCGGGAATAACAAGTGAGGAAACAAAATTTAATTATGTTGTGGCTCAGCTTGATACGCGTTACGCCGCCGAAGTAGAGGATATTATTACTAACCCACCGCCTACTGAACGCTACAAACATCTACGCGCAAAACTCGTTGAACGGTTGTCTATCTCAGAAGAACAACGTGTGCGGCAACTCATCAATGAAGAAGAACTAGGTGACCGTAAGCCATCACAGTTCTTACGACATCTCCGTTCCCTTGCCGGCACTACTACATTACAAGACAATATTTTACGTCAACTTTGGCTCCGCCGTCTACCATCACATGCACAAGCTATTTTAACCGCACAATCAGAGCTTCCTCTGGATAAGGTAGCCGAGCTGGCTGACAAAATTGTTGAAGTGCAGCCAGCCCCCTCGCAATTCGTCCATGCTGTTGCCACGACGAACAATAAAAAGGAACTCGATGTTTTAGCCGCCATTGAAGCACTCGCAAAACAGGTAAGCGAATTATGTGCTAAACGCCCGCAACGTTCCCGCTCTAGGTCACGTAACCGTTCAAACGTGGAACTGACTAACGGCAAAGGATGGTGTTGGTATCATAGCACTTATGGAGAAAAGGCTGCCAAATGTAAGGCTCCCTGCAAGTATCAGGAAAACTCCAACGACAGTCAGTAGCGGCGGCAACAGACTGTCCGAACCCGAGCAGCCGCCTGTTTGTTACAGATCAAATAACAAAACGCCAATTTTTAGTCGACTCCGGTTCCGACTTATCTTGTTACCCTCAACGGCTACTACGGGAACGACGCCATGCCACCGATTACGACCTCAGCGCGGCCAACAACAGTACCATAAAAACTTACGGGACGGTCCATCTCAATTTGAATTTAGGACTTCGACGCAGTTTCCCGTGGAGTTTTATTGTCGCCGACGTGAGTACTCCTATCATTGGTTCCGACTTCATGGCATACTACCACTTGCTGCCGGATTGCCGTACCAAACGTCTTATTGATGGTGTCACAGGCTTGGCTGTGAATGGTAAGGTTTCCTCTGTAAATCAATGCAGCATAAAATCAGTTGCCAACACTTCCCCTTGGGCTGCACTTCTCGCAGAATTTCCGGACATCACACGTCCCACCGGATTGCCCAGGACAATAAAACATCAAACAGTGCACCACATTCTTACGACACCTGGTCAGCCAATAGCCTGCCGCCCACGCCGCTTAGCTCCAGGTAGACTAAAAATCGCCAAACAGGAATTCGCGGAAATGGTCAAGGCAGGTACCGCTAGACCTTCAAGCAGTCCGTGGTCTTCACCATTACATTTAGCACCGAAAGGGGAGAACAGCTGGCGTCCTTGCGGTGATTACCGCGCGCTGAACGCCCGAACTATACCAGACTCCTATCCAGTCAGACACATACATGATTTCTCGCACAACCTGGCTAATTGCACGCTATTTTCCACAATCGATCTGGTAAAGGCTTACCATCAAATACCTGTTAATCCGGACGATATATGCAAAACAGCCATTACCACTCCATTCGGACTTTACGAATTTCCTTTTATGACATTCGGATTGCGAAATGCTGGACAAACTTTTCAACGCTTCATAGACGAAGTTACCAATAGGTTGGACTTTTGTTATGCATATATTGATGACATTTTAGTATTCTCTAAATCGGAAGAGGACCACAAACAGCATTTACGCACTCTTTTCGGG
>NW_026099574.1:2514155-2514402 GCF_025091365.1 Daktulosphaira vitifoliae
ACTGTGCCTCGACCCCACTGTGCTACCGTTTTTTTTTACTTAAAATTGCCATAACTTTTTTAAAAATGATCGAATCAATATCGATTTTTTTTTTATAGATACCTTAAATATTTACCTATCATTTTATATATTTTTGTGAACATTTGACCCTTTAACAGCCCACAGGAAGGGTTTCAAAATGGTAGCTTTTTTACAAAAAATTAACTTTTTCAACTTAACTTTTGAAAATGTTCCGGAAAGACTGACA